>NC_083453.1:3880000-3942500 GCF_020745735.1 Hemiscyllium ocellatum
ATCTCTCCACCCTGGAGGCTTCCTGCCTCCATTCCTGATGAAGGGCTTTTGCCTGAAACGTTGACTCTCCTGCTCCTCAGATGCTGCTTGACCTGCTGTGCTATTCCAGCACCACTCTGATCTAAATTCTGGCTTCCAGCATCTGCAGTCCTCACTTTTACCTAGTTAGCATTGCTGCCTCACAGCACCAGGGACCCAGGTTAGGCTGTGTTGGCCGGGCTAAATTGTCCCCTAGTCTCCAGGGATGTGCAGGTTAGGGTGGATTGGCCATGCTAAATTGTCCCATAGTGCCCAGGGATGTGCAGGTTAGAGTGGATTGGCCATGCTAAATTGTTCCATCGTGTCCTGGGATGTGTAGGTGAAGGTGGATTGGCCATGCTAAATTGTCCCGTAGTGTCCAGGGATGTGCAGGTTAGGGTGGATTGGCCGTGCTAAATTGTCCCATAGTCCCCAGGATTGTGCAGGTTAGCGTGGATTGGCCATGCTAAATTGTCCCATAGTGTCCAGGGATGTGCAGGTTTGGGTGGATTGGCCATGCTAAATTGTCTATGTAAAAACAATGACTGCAGATGCTGGAAACCAGATTTTGGATTAGTGGTGCTGGAAGAGCACAGCAGTTCAGACACCATCCAAGGAACAGTGAAATCGGCGTTTCGGGCAAAAGCCCTTCATCCGGAATAAAATTGTCCCATAGTGTCCAGGGATGTGCAGGTTAGGGTGGGATTGGCCATGCTAAATTGTCCCATAGTGCCCAGGGATGTGCAGGCTAGGGTGGATTGGCCGTGCTAAATTGTCCCATAGTGTCCAGGGATGTGCAGGTTAGGGTGGATTGGTCATGCTAAATTGTCCCATAGTGCCCAGGGATGTGCAGGTTAGGGAGGATTGGCCATGCTAAATTGTCCCATAGTGTCCAGGGATGTGCAGGTTAGGGTGGATTGGCCATGCTAAATTGTCCCATAGTGCCCAGGGATGTGTAGGTTAGGGTGGATTGGCCATGTTAAATTGTCCCATAGTGCCCAGGGATGTGCAGGTTAGGGTGGATTGGCCATACTAAATTGTCCCATAGTGCCCAGGGATGTGCAGGTTAGGATGGATTGGCTGTGCTAAATTGTCCCATAGTGCCCAGGGACGTGCAGGTTAGGGTGGATTGGCTGGGCTAAATTATCCCATAGTGCCCAGGGATGTGCAGGGTAGGATGGATTGGCCATGCTAAATTGTCCCATAGTGTCCAGGCATGTGCAGGTTAGGGGGGATTGGCCGTACTAAATTGTCCCATAGTGCCCAGGGATATGCAGGTTAGCGGGGATTGGCCATGCTAAATTGTCCCATAGTGCCCAGGGATATGCAGGTTAGCGGGGATTGGCCATGCTAAATTGTCCCATAGTGCCCAGGGATGTGCAGTTTAGGTGCATGAGTCGGGGTAAATGAAGAGCAATTGCATAGGGGATTGGGTCGGGGTGGGTTACTCTTCGGAGGGTCGGTATGGACTTGTTGGGCCAAACAGCCTGTTTCCACACTGTCAGGATTTTATGACTCTCAGTAATTGCAGAACCGTTTGGGCCCTATCCAAATGCAGCTTCCCAGCACTTGCCAAGGGCCCAGCTTTCTGGTAATCCGTGCTGACTTGTAGCGTGACTCTGGTCCAAGAATTAGACTCCTTGTGATTGATCATCCTGTGCTATCTCAGTGCTGTTGACGGCACTGTGCTTTACGCTGGGCCCAAGCATAACATTCCCCTCAATTAGGCACTCAGCTCTCAGCACACCAGATTTTATCAATCCATTGTTCTCCTTCAACTCGTGACATTTAGATGTCAGCCTTTCTTGTAAGAGTTGGCTTTTATTTTTGAGCTTGCTTGTCTGCATTTTCCCCTTCCACCTCTCCCACCCCACCAAATCCTCTTTCGGGGGATCTGACATTGACTTCTCCATTCCTTGTAACTTCAGCATCAACTGTTCTGGTCATAGTTAAAACACCAGGTTATAGTCCAACAGGTTTAATTGGAAGCGCTAGCTTTCAGAGCGCTGCTCCTTCATCAGGTGGGAGTGGAGGGCTCAATCCTATCCACAACCACCTGATGAAGGAGCTAGTGCTTCCAATTAAACCTGTTGGACTATAACCTGGTGTTGTGTGATTTTTAACTTTGTACACCCCAGTCCAACACCAACATCTCCAAATCATGACTACAATTGACACCACTAACTGTTCTGGTCAGGTCTTGTGTGGCGTATTATGCCCAGTTCTTGGCACACCCTTTTCAGGGGGGGATTCAGATTAGATTAGATTAGGTTACTTACAGTGTGGAAACAGGCCCTTCGGCCCAACAAGTCCACACCGCATGCATTGTCCTTTGATGGGTACAGCACAGACTTACGCCAGTACTGAGGTGAAAGGGCCACATTACGAGGATGGATCGTGGAGATTTGCCTTGCAAGTGTTGAGGTTTAAGGGAGGACCATCGAATTGAGCAGTTTTGGAACGACTAGAGAGATGTTCTTGAACGAACTTATTCAGCGATGTCTTAGCACACGGCTGGAGAGCGGGTGAGGCCTGAGCCCAGAACTCCTGGCTCAGAGCCAGGGACGCTACCCCTGTGCCACAAACGCCTGCTTGACAGGATGCGACATGGTTTGTGATGGGAAGCAACTTCCCTCCGGTCAAAGGCTCCTGAAAGTGGGAGGTGTGGAGAGGGTACAGAAATTCTGAGCTAGACTTAATAAGGGGTGGTTTCACTTTGTCCCAGAGTCAGGAATGGGGAGCTGGAGCTTGAACCTGAGGATTGTTGAACCTGAAGATTGTTTGGAACTTGCAACTGTTGCTGTCGGGCAAGAGTGTTAAGGGTCTTGGAAGCATGGAGGAAGGGTAGAATTCAAGGTTGAGATAGATTCTTGGTCAGTTGGTTATCAAGGGTTATGGGGAAAGGGCAGGAAAGTGGAAGTGAGGAATGTGGGATTCACCATGATCCTATTGAATGGTGGAGCTGGCTTGAGGGGCCGAATGGCCTACTCATGTTCCTATTTCTTCTGGTCTTACAAGGCAAGATGCAATTGAGCCACAAAGTAAGTGGCTTCCTCTGGTTCCTATGCCCCTAAGATTTGGAAATAAAACAGGCCCGAGCCCATTGTGTTAGCTTATAAACACGCTTGTTGTTGCAAGATACAACCACAATGAAGCTTTTATTATCAATTCAACCGAAGAGGAGGAAAACACCCCAGCAATGGAGAATGCAGGCCCAGAATTTGCTCGTTCCTCCCAAACAAGTTTCTCCTGCCACACAACGGGTTGAACTTCACTGGCTGCAGTGATTAACATTTCCTGGGTCTTTGGCTCCCACCTCCTGCTGATTCGACCCCAGCAGCGCCACCAGGAGCCGTGGCCACCGCTGGTACTGCAGGAAGGGGCAGCCTTGCCTGGATTAGTCAGGCAGGGGACAATATGGTTTCCTACTGAGCCATCTGTATGCCTGTTTCCTTTATTTTTCTCGAATTTCTGGATGTGAAATTGCTTACTGTTCTGTAGTTGTTCGCCTGGGACTTTGTGATAGAAGTCAGAAACGAAGGTTATGGCAGAGCAGAGGAGAAGGGTTGATGGAAACTCCCGGGGACGGAGTGATTGTGAAAACAGAGCGACTGAGGAGGTAATCTTCAGTTCGGAGAAGCTGAGGAATAAACACTATCTTCCATAATCGTTTAAACATGACGTTCTGTGCAGTAGCATTACACTCTGTTAAATGATCCCTTACATAGTTGATTGTGTACAGATTTGAGTATGAACCCTTTACTTGACATCCCCTTCCCAAGTCACTGACTCTACATGTGATATATATATTATCCGAAACCTGCCTTTGTCCCCACTGAGAGACATTCTTGTTTTCTTTTTACATTCATTGAGGGTGTCACTGGCTCGGTCAGCATTATTGCCCCATCTCTAATTGCCCAGAGGGCAGAAACACATGGCTGTGGATCTGGAGTCACATGTAGGCCCAGACCAGGTAAGGGCTAAAGGGCATGAGTGAACCAGATGGGATTTTCGGACAATGGATTCACAGTCAATTTTATTTCAGATTTATTTTCGAATTTCAGATGCCACTGGGTGCCGTCAGGAGATTCGAACCTGGGTCCACTCGGCCATTACCTCCCTGTTTGTAGCTGGAAAGAGCCACCATCTTTGTGCCACCAGGTACAATGACACTGCCCTAACAGCCTAAAGGCAGAATCTTCCTCGCAGTCCATTTGCTTCCCTTTCTCCAGATGGGAATCGGCCCGGATCGCTCTGAACCAGAAGCTTGTTGCGGGAATAGGCCCATCGGAAGGGAAAAGATCCATACAGCTACAGGGGACGAAGGTGGGATGAGCTGAGAGCTGGCACAAGGATAACTGGTCCGAATGGTCTCCTCCTGTGTGCGGCTTCGTGGCCGATAGTGTAGTTTTGGAGTGTTGGCCTGGATTCTGAAGTCAAATCTCTGCAGAGGGACTCTAACCGCCCCCCACCCAGAGTGTGGCCTACTGAGGTCAGGCTGGGATCTCCCATGATGTACTGGCATCATGGTCAGCACATACATGGTGGGCCGAAGGGCCCTGTGCTGTTTTTGTGTTCTAATAGGCCATTCAGCTCATTGGACCTACACCCCATTAAACGAGCCTCATTACCGAGAGTCAATCTGCTGCCGTTCTCCCATATCCCTGTACCCCATTTCGAAACCAATAACCATCCAATATGGGAATTGAACCTGCCTTCCACCACATTCCCAGGCAGAATTTCACCAGTTTCCTCAATTGCCCTCCTCCCACTTTATCTTAGTCCCAAGCCTCCAACTCGGCACTGCCCTCTTGACCTGTCCATCTTTCTCCCAATCTATCTGATCCACCCTCCTCTCCGTCCCCTCAACCTTCGCCCCCACCTTCACTGACCTGTTACATTTTCCGCTACCTTCCATTTAGCCCCACCGCCCTCCCATTTTACTCTCAGCACCCCTGGCCCACAAGCTTCATTCCTGAAGGGCTAATGCCCGATACATCGATTCTCTTGCTCCTTGGATGCTGCCTGACCTGCTGTGCTTTTCCAGCACCACACTCTCAACTCTGTAGTCCTCATTTTCTGCTAGTGCTTTCTCCACCTGAATTACACACTGAGTGGCAAGGGTTTTGCTCACATCACCCTTCCTCCATTTGCACATCACTTTCAATCCATGCCCCTCTTGTTCTTTCCTTTCTTTTATGAATGGGAAAGGCTTCTCCCCATCTACTCGACCCAGGCCACCCGTGACTTTGAAAGCCTCTGGCAAATCTCCCTCTCAGGTGATTTGTCTCTCTGGGAGCAGCCCCAACTTCTGCAATCGATCATCAGCACCGATCCTTCTCAATCCTGAAATCCTTCCTCAAAGCAAGGGGAGGAATTCCCTTCATGAAAACATTGACCACTTTTTCCGATATGGGGCCCCAATTCAGGTACCGAGACCTGACAGATGCCTCTGGTCGAACACTCCGCAGGATGAGGGACTGGGGCTATAACAATGCCATTGTGGACAAGCAACCAAACGGGACAGGCCCAGAAATACATTATTGGTGACTGTTTCAGCATCAAGAGAAACATTTCAAGGACTTTCCATTGGGGATCAAGCACATTCAATGAAAGCTACAGGAGCCTTAGTCTGTGGAAGGAGTAACTCGAAATAAACAATTCGAAGGATGATTACAGTGCAGGAGGAGCCATTTGGGCCTACCCTGTTTCATGTTGGTTCTGGTAGGCCATCTCACCTTGTCCTACTTTTAGTCGCCACACAATTTATATCTGCTTCCCCACCCCCCCCCACACTCTCAGACAGTGCATTCCAGACCCTAACCCCTCGAGTGACCCTCCCTTCCCCCCACACTCTCAGACAGTACATCCCAGACCCCAACCCCTCGAGTGAACCACTCTCACCCTACACTCTCAGACAGTACATCCCAGACCCTAACCCCTCGAGTGACCCTCCCCCTCCCCCCACACTCTCAGACAGTACATCCCAGACCCTAACCCCTCGAGTGACCCTCCCCCTCCCCCCACACTCTCAGACAGTACATCCCAGACCCTAACCCCTCGAGTGACCCTCCCCCTCCCTCCACACTCTCAGACAGTACATCCCAGACCCTAACCCCTCGAGTGACCCTCCCCCTCCCCCCACACTCTCAGACAGTACATCCCAGACCCTAACCCCTCGAGTGACCCTCCCCCTCCCTCCACACTCTCAGACAGTACATCCCAGACCCTAACCCCTCGAGTGACCCTCCCTTCCCCCCACACTCTCAGACAGTACATCCCAGACCCTAACCCCTCGTGTGACCCTCCCCCTCCCCCCGACACTCTCAGACTGCACATTCCAGACCCTAACCCCTCCCAGTGGGGTAAAACTTGCCCTCCTGTTAACATTCCTGTTGCCAATCATCAACAACCCTAAAGCTCTCAATCTTCAGCCTTCCATTCTTGGGAATAATTTTTCCCTTGTCTCCTCCCCCTCTGGCCAGCAGCCCCCCTCCTTTAATTTCAAGGTCTCGATCAAATCTCTCATCAGCTTCCTTCTACCCAGAGAACGCCCCCAGATTCTCAAACTCTTCCCGTACCTTGGCTAAATGACCCATTCGCATGGGTTTTAATTTAACCTGCGAATCTCGATGGTGGGAAGGCAACTATCTGACGCCCTTTCCTGCTGTGAAATGGGAGTTGACGAAAGACCAGTAAACGTCCATTTTGGTAAAAGGGGAATCACATTCTAAAATGTTCAATCTGCATCTTCTCCAAAAGGAATGGTGTTTTTGGAGCCAGTCTGTTTGCTTGCTGTACTCATGTTGAGATCCATTGCTGTCACTTGCTGGCTGACTGCTGTCTTTCACTGTGCAAGGCTGTCACATGGGAATGAATTCATTTTTGACAAGAGCCTTTGCTCAGTTTTTACACAAAGCTGTTAGTCAACTAAAATGAGCAAATGAAAAAGCCGAATGGTGTTCTGACAAGGGCCTGTGGGTGTGGATACTATGTACAAGCAATGCCTCGAATTTGCAGATTTCTGAATATTATGGTGTGATGCATGTTCAAAAAATGAATTGAAACTTGTTGAAGTCACTTGCTTTTGTGTCCTCATACACGTCTACTTCCTTTCTTCCAGCTCAGTGAAGGTTCACACGAACGATGCTGGGGCTAAAAGTGGTTCAATTACAAGGAATGGTTCCTGTTTCGAAGATTTTGGCACTGTTGAAGGTGTTTAAATGAGTTGATGATTTGTTCGAGAGAAAGTTTCTTCTGGGGGGCCCAAGCATAAAGGGGGAGGACCTTGAAATGAGAGCCGGATTACTCAGGGGTCATGTCGGGAAGCGTGCGTTCACACAGAAGGGGAGCTGAAATCTGGGAACCATCCCCTGATGCTGCTGCCGAGGCTGGCACTCATTTGGGAATTTCGAAACTGAGATTGATCGATTTTTGCCCGGAAATGAAATACCGAGATATGGAATGTGTGGGACAGAGATTTGGATCGCTGGCCATGATCAAATTGAATGACAGAAGAGGTTTGAGGGACAGACTGGCCTCCTCCTCCTCTTGGAGAAAGTGAGGACTGCAGATGCTGGAGATCCTCTGCACCCGATGTGGCCTCCTCTACATTGGGGAGCGTTTCAGAGAACACCTCTGGGACATCCGGACCAACCAACCCAACCACCCCGTGGCTCAACACTTCAACTCTCCCTCCCAGTCCACCAAGGACATGCAGGTCCTTGGACTCCTCCATCGCCAGACCATAGCAACACGACGGCTGGAGGAAGAGCGCCTCATCTTCCGCCTGGGAACCCTCCAACCACAAGGGATAAACTCAGATTTCTCCAGTTTCCTCATTTCCCCTCCCCCCACCTTGTCTCAGTCCCAACCCTTGAACTCAGCACCGCCTTCCTAACCTGCAATCTTCTTCCTGACCTCTCCGCCCCCACCCCACTCCGGCCTATCACCCTCACCTTAACCTCCATCCACCTAACGCATTTCCAATGCCCCTCCCCCAAGTCCCTCCTCCCTACCTTTTACCTTAGCCTGCTTGGCACACTTTCCTCATTCCTGAAGAAGGGCTCATGCCCGAAACGTCGATTCTCCTGTTCCTTGGATGCTGCCTGACCTGCTGTGCTTTTCCAGCAACACATTTTCAGCTCCTCCTCCTCTTCCCATGTTCCCAACTGATTGGCCCTTTGGTCAGGTTCTGTTAGACTGGAAATTGGCGAAGTGTCAATTTCAGTGGATTTTGTGGAGGGCTGCTCTGGCGGACTGTACTTGTGCCACCTGGCCACCTGGGCTCCATGCCCCCGTTGGCACTCACTGTATTCTCCCCTGTCCCCCAGAGGGAGATACTTGCCACTGCTAGGGGTTCCTGGCACCGGCGCCATCTTTAACTACCCACTGTGTGCCCTGACAGGCTGTGTCAATGCGGAGTTGCCCTGCACGGTTCCTGGGATTTGTCCACCGTACAGGGCAGATGGGGGGAAATCGGTGCCCTCCTCCCACCACCACGGTGCGGGCAGGGACCTGGGGGTCCTGCAGGATGGGGAAGCATAGAGGAGGGACTCCCTCTACCCTCATGACCAGCCATAATACCAGACCATGCCAACCTGATCCAACCAAAGGTGGGCACCTGGGTCAGTACAGCCTCAGGCACCTGGAGGAATGGCCAGCTCTGCAGGAAGGAGCTCAATGACGTTTCCCGCTGCACCAACGCTAGTACCCTCACCTTCTCCCCGATACCTCACACTGTCTCTCTCCCTCTCTCTGTTATTGTACTCACCACAGCTCACACTCTGACATTCTCACTATCGCCTGTAACACCTTCCCTCACTTGCTCTCACCCACCCTAATCCCTGGCACCATGAGCACTCCATATCCACTGTGCTGCCCACTTACTCTCCCGAGCACTGCCAGCCAGAAGTGCACCCCGCACCCCCCACTTCCCAGACAGGCAGCTCCCTGTACCCAAATGCAAAGCATGGCAAAGTGGGGATGCTGTGAACATCGAGATTGGTCACTGCCGCCCAGAAAGAGGCTGTTCAGCCTATCGAGTCCGTCCCAGCATTAACGGTTTTGTGTAAAAGAGGGAGAGAGGTGGGGGCAGGGGTTTGGGGAGGAGATTTACAAAGCTTCAGGGTCTCAGAGGTGCAAGAGACAGTCAGCAGTGAAACGATTCAACATGAAAGGTTAGCAGCAGCATAACAGAAGGAGCAAAGTGGATCACAGAGGGTTGAGGGGCTATAGAAGATCACAGAGACCGGAAGGGATATGGGGCCATGGTGGGACTCTAGAACATATTCCCCTACCCATGACCCCTCCATTCCCCATGGCTAACCCACCTAGCCTATATATCCCTGTGCACAACAGCAAATCCACTCTAACCTGCACCTCTATGGAGTGTGGGAAGAAACTGGCGCATCTGTTGGAAACCCATGGTGACATGGGGAGAACATGCAAACTGCACACGCAGAAAGTTGCCTGAGGGTTGGGATTGAACCTTGGTCCCTGGTGCTGTGAGGCAGCACTGCTAACCATTGAGCCACTGTGCTGCCATTAACATGGTTAACCATGACATGATTATTGACATTAGTTGCCTCCCACTGAGAGACTCCACAGGAGAATGGGGGTCGAGTTCACTCAGTTTGCAGCGTGACTGATGATGCCAACAAGTGTGGGTTCAATGCCCGGTCATTGGCAGAGGCAGAGCTCACCAATGTGGGGTGGGAGTGGTGGCTACCTTCTCATCCCACATCTGACCTGTGGTGACCCTTGGGTTAAACTCAGTATTGGTTGTCTCCCTCTTATGCGGGATTGTGGCAACTTTACCTTCACACAGAGGAATGTTAGCCGTGCACATTTAAGGCTCTGTACACTGGTGTCTTGACTGCCTGCAGTCCTTGGGTACAAGAGGGCAGCACCTCACCACCCTCCTGAGGGCAACCAGGGAGTGGGTGATAAATCTCAGTCAGTGCTGCCCACATCCCATGAAAGAAAGGAGGCGAAGTTGACACTGCATCCAATACTGCCACCTCCCCAGTGATGGAGAAAGTGGGGACTGGCAGATGCTGGAGATCAGAGTCAAGAGCATGGTGCTGGAAAAGCCCAGTTGGTCAGGCAGCATCCGAGGAGCTGGAGGAATCAACGTCTCGCCAGAAAAGATTCCTGCTCCTCAGATGCTGCCTGACCTGCTGTGCTTTTCCAGCAACACACTTTTCGACTCCTGTCTTACCTCATTCCTGATGAAGGGCTTATGCCTGAAACGTTGACCCTTCTGCCCCTTGGATGCTGCCTGACCAACTGTGCTTTTCCAGCACCACACCCTCGACTCACACCTCCCCAGTGATGCTCCCCTCCCCCGAGCTGGCCGACCACAGAGTTAAGGAGGAAGATGATTCATTCAGAGAAAGCGGGTGATTTCTGAGTCACAAGGCTGACATGCAGCGGGCAATATTTCCGAAGCGGGATTCGGACCCAGATCTTTTCAGTTCCTCTTTCTCTGGCCACTTCCTGACTGGGCCCTCGTGCGGGAGGCTCTGAAGGAAACTTCCTCAGACAGAGTCGAGTCCTGTCTTGCCGCGGTTTTTGTTTTAACCAAACGTTCCTTTCCAGGAGAAAACCCCGCTGGTTTTCGGCCGTCTCCTCAACCTCCATTTCACTGTTTTTTTTTCTGAAGGGACAGGTTTGCTTTTTCTCTCAGAGTTTCAGTTTGCGGGAGTGAAGGTTAAAAGTTGAAATGTTCCTTGGAAGCCATTCCTCCAGATGACGCAGGACGTCTGGAGGGGCGTCTTCCTGAGGTGCTGGGTAGGTCAACCATTATTGCCCATCCCTAATTACCCAGAGGGCAGTTCAGAGTCAACCCCATTTGCAGTGGGGTCTGGAGTCACATGTAGGCCCAAACCAGGTAATGACAGCAGTTTTCCTTCCCTAAAGGGCATTAGTGACGCAGACGGCGTTATCCCCAACAATCAATTCAGCAGTACATGGTTAATGCCAGCTTTGTATTGAATTGAAATTCCACCATCCAGTATGGTAGGCTTTGAACCTGGTTCCCCAGAACACTACCTGGGTCTCCAGATTAACAGTCCAACAATAAGACCACTAGGCCATCACCTCCCCCTTCTGCAGATGTTTAACATTGGACTTGAAAAGTCTATCAATCTCGGTCACAACAATTCCAACTTTTGTGGGTATCACTGGCTGGGCCCAGCATTTTTTACCCTGTCCCTAGTTGCCCCCCTTGAGAAGGTGGGGGTGAGCTGCCATCTTGAACCGCTGCAGTCCGTGTGCTGTGGGTTGACCTACAATGCCCTGAGGGAGGGAATTCCAGGATTCTGACCCAGTGACACTGAAGGAACGGCGATATATTTCCAAGTCAGGATGGTGAGGGGCTCGGAGGGGAACTTGCAGGGGGTGGTGTTCCCATGTATCTGCTGCCCTTGTCCTTCTAGATGGATGCAGTTGTGGGTTTGGAAGGTGCAATCTGAGGATCTTTGGTGAGTTTCTGCAGTGCATCTTGTAGATGGGACACACTGCTGCTACTGAGCGTTGGTGGGGGGAGTGGGTATTGAAAGCATTAAATGGCATCCTGGAAGCCCAGAATCCTTGGGGGAGAAAGTTGTAGAGTTCCAGTCAGCTTTATGTGAAGAAGTGCTGCCTGATTTCACTGATAAATGGCTTGACTGTAAGTTTCAGGTTGTGCCCTCTTGTATGGCATCCAAACACCACCCCCCCAACCCCAACTAGTCTATGAAGGGAAATCATTTCTCTTTATAGACCTTATTGAATAGGCCTTCCAAACCGTGAGGGGATTGTAGACAGGGAAAATAGGGAGAAATTGTATCCAGCATTGGGAGGATCAAGAACCAGAGGGACGTTGGTGAGGACTCTTTTAGAATACTGCACTTTATTCTGGTCTCCCTGCTTTAGGAAGGATGTTGTGAAACTTGAAAGGGTTTAGAAAAGATTTACAAGGATGTTGCCAGGGTTGGAGGGTTTGAGCTACAGGGAGAGGCTGAACAGGCTGGGCCTGTTTTCCTTGGAGCGTTGAATGCTGAGGGGTGACCTTATAGAGGTTTGTAAAATCATGAGGGGCATAGATAGGGTAAATAGCCACGGTCTTTTCCCTGGGGTGGGGGAGTCCAGGACTAGAGGACGTAGGTTTAGGGTGAGAGGGGAAAGATATAAAAGAGACCTAAAGGACAACTTTTTCACACAGAGGATGGTGTGTGTATGGAATGAGCTGCCAGAGGAAGTGGTGGAGGCTGGTACAATTACAACATTTGAGAGGCATTTGGATGGGTATATGAATAGGAAGGGTTTGGAGGGACATGGGCCGGGTGCTGGCAGGTGGGACTAGATTGGGTTGCAATATCTGGTCGGCATGGACAAGTTGGACCGAAGGGTCTGTTTCCTTGCTCTATGTCTCTATGACTCTATGATGAACCCCCTGATGAAGGAGCGTCGCTCCGAAAGCTAGTGTGCTTCCAATTAAACCCGTTGGACTATAACCTGGTGTTGTGTGATTTTTATCTATGACTCAGTAATGTAACTAGAGCAACATTGAAGACAAACACTAAAGTTGCTACTCTGTCCAGCTGAGTAACAGCAGCCCTAGCAAGTCCAGCATCCATTCAATACCTCACTGGAGGATCAAAACTGAGATTTTATGTGTGGGTTCCCATACTTTCCTTCCCTTTTTTCTCACTCTCACTGGCACACTGCCCCAGGGCCTCTTTATACAACAACAACTGCACAATACGCCAATGTGCTTAGCTATTTATCAGCTGAGGACACTTGGGCTGATGGCCTTTGTGAATTCTGATTGGCGATAACCGGCTGGCCCTGTATGATTGTTCATTTCCTTTCAGTTTCAGAAAGTGGAGCTGGAGAGAGCTGATTTTTCTTTGTGATTTCTTTCGCACTTAAGTAAAGGTCAGCTGTAAGCAATGCAGACATTTATAGCACAGAAGGAGACCATTTGGCCCATCAGGCCTCTGCCAAATCTTTGGATTTCCAAAAATGCACACGCATGTAGCTATAGCAAGTAATCGGGAAAGCTAATAGATTGTGATGGTTTATTGCGAGGGGAATTGAATAAGAGTAGAGAGGTTATGTTTCAGTTATACAGAGCAGTAGTGGAACCACATCTGGAACACGGTGTACAGGACTGGTCTCCGTACTTACAGGAGGACGTTAATGCATTGGAAGCAGTTTAGAGAAGGTTTCTCTGGAATGAGCAGATTCCCTTCGGAGGAAAGGCTGGACAGGCTAGGCCTGTATCCTCTGGAGTTTAGTAGAGTCAGAGGTGGCTGAATTGAACCGTATAAGATCCTGAGGGAATGTGACCGGGTGGATGTGGAAAAGGATGTTTCCCCCTGTGGGAGACTCCAGAACGAGGGGTCAGAGGGGTCAGAGCGCCCATTTAAAACGGAGATGGGGGGGGGAAACATTTCTGTCTCAGAGGGCCGCGGGTCTTTGGAATTCCCTTCCTCAAAAAGCAGTGGATACAGAATCTTTCAATCTTTTTGTGGCAGAGGGAGAGAGATTCTCGATTCCTGAAAGATTATCCGGAGAGGGGGGAGGGGGGATATAGAGGGATGGAAGGGTGAGGTTAAAATCAGATCAGCCATTGAATGGCGGAGCATTGAATGGATGGGCAGAGTGGCCTCCTCTTGTTTCTTGCTTGCATGTATGTTTGTATGTTCATTCAATAAGGTGCCACACAGAAGGTTAATAAGTCAGATAGGGGCTCATGGAGCCTGGTAGAGGGTTAGTTAATGGATGGAAAGCAGAAAGTTAGAATAACCAGTGCAATCTTGAATTGGCAGACTGGAGTGCCACAAGGATTAGTCATAGAACCCCAGCTATTTTCTGTCTACATTAATGACTTGGATGAAGAGACAGGGAGTAATGTATCTAAGCTTCCTAACGATGCAAAGCTAAGTGAGAATGGAAGCTGTGAGGAGGACACAGAGGAGTTGTAAAAGAAACAGGTTAAAGTGGCAGATGTGATGTTTTTCACTTTGATCACCAGAATAGAAAAGCAGAATACTTTGTAAAAGGTGTGAAACTTGTGAATATTGATATTCATGGACACTTCGTTGTTCAGGTCCAAGGAACTCAGGAAGTTAGCATGCAGCTGCAGCAAGCAATTGAGAAGGCGATTGGCACAATGAACATTATTTCAAGGGAAAGGAGATGGTTGTGCAGTGGTGATACCACTGGACTAGGGGAGCCAGCTTGTCAAACCTAGGTTCAAATCTCACCATAACAGGCAGTGGTGAAGTTCCAACGGAGTGCAGGGTTTCTGGGTAACTGCAGGTTGGGCTGGAGTGTTATTGGGTGATTTTAACTGGGTGGGGGGTGAGGTTCGACACATTGTCATCACAGACCCAGGAAGAGTGGACCAATTCCTTTGCTAACCACAACAGAGGAGGTGACATTACCAGTTATATAGAGACATCAGAGCTTTATCACTACGTGGGTGATTGGAAATGAAAAACGACTCTTGTGTTCACCGACACACACCATCCCCAACAATATGAGGACAGTGCATTAGAAACTCAATTTGTTTTTCCAACAAATACCCAAGCACTTTCATGGGAACACCACCCCCTGCAAGTTCCCCTCCAAGCCCCTCACCATCCTGACTTGGAAATATATCGCCGTTCCTTTAGTGTCACTGGGACAGAATCCTGGAATTCCCTCCCTCAGGGCATTGTGGGTCAACCCACAGCACATGGACTGCAGCGGTTCAAGATGGCAGCTCATCCCCACCTTCTCAAGGGGCAAGTTACACCATTTTAAAGACATTTGGACAGGTACATAGATAGGAAAGGTTTAGAAGGATATGAACCAAGCACAAGCAAATGGGGCTAGTTTGTTCAAAGTTTGTGAGAAGATTTGTAGCTCGGGTGCTCGTTGTTGTGGTTCTGTTCGCCGAGCTGGGAGTTTTTCTTGCAAACGTTTCGTCCCCTTTCTAGGTGACATCTTCAGTGCTTGGGAGCCTCCTGTGAAGCGCTTCTGTGCTGATTCCTCTGGCATTTATACTGGTTTGAATCTGCCGCTTCCGGTTGTCAGTTGCTGTCTGTTGCAGTGGCTGGTATATAGGGTCTAGGTCGATGTGTCTGTTGATAGAATTCGTGGATGAGTGCCACGCCTCTAGGAATTCCCTGGCTGTTCTCTGTTTGGCCTGCCCTATAATAGTGGTGTTGTCCCAATCGGATTCACGAGAGAGGAAGAAAAGGACAACCAGCTCCCATTCCTGGACGTGATGGTACAGAGAACACGAACGGAGAATTCACCATGAAGGTATACAGAAAAGCCACACACACAGACCAAGTCCTGAACTATGAAAGCAACCACCCCAACACACACAAACGAAGTTGCATCAGGACATTATTCAAAAGGACCACAACACACTGCAGCACACCTGAACTACAAAAAGAGGAAGAAGAACACCTATACAAGGTATTCAACAAAAACGGATACCTGCGCAATTTCATCAACAGATGCCGCAGGGAAAGACAACGGAACGAGGACATGCCACAACCCAAAGGACTGGCCACACTCCCATACAGCAGGAGCATTTCTGAACTGACAGCCAGACTACTGCGACCACTAGGACTCATAACAGCACACAAACCAACAGCAGCTCTCAGACAACAACTCACCAGGACAAAGGACCCGATACCCAGCAGGAGCAAAACCAACGTAGTGTACAAAATCCCATCAAGGACTGCACAAAACACTACATAGGACAAACAGGAAGACAGCTAATAACCCGCATCCACGAACATCAACTAGCCATGAAACGACACGACCAGCTATCCCTAGTAGCCATACACTCAGATGACAAACAGCATAAATTCGATTGGGACAACACCACCATTATAGGGCAGGCCAAACAGAGAACAGCCAGGGAATTCCTAGAGGCATGGCACTCATCCATGAATTCTATCAACAAACACATCGACCTAGACCCAATATACCGGCCACTGCAGCAGACAGCAACTGACAACCGGAAGCGGCAGATTCAAACCACTATAAATGCCGGAGGAATCAGCACAGAAGCGCTTCACAGGAGGCTCCCAAGCACTGAAGATGTCACCTAGACGGGACGAAACGTTTGCAAGAAAAACTCCCAGCTCGGCGAACAGAACCACAACAAGGGGCTAGTTTGGTTTGGCAAACCTGGTAAGCGTGGGTGGGTTGGGCGGAAGGGTCAGTTTCATTCTGTATGACTCTATAATTAGGGACAGGCAACAAATCCCGGCCCAACCAGTGACACTTACATCCCATGAATGAATAAAACCAAGCCTCCAAAGCAATCAGTGTATAATTTAGACTGGTTCAAGAAAATATATTTCCTTCGCTGGGGGAAGATCACAAACAATTGGGACATCACTAAACACGTCTTCACAGAAAGGGTAGTGGAAATCTGGAAATTTCTTTCCTCCCTGTAAGATAGTGGGTGCTGGGGATCGATTGAAATTTCGCGTTTGAGATTGATTAGATTCCCTACAGTGTGGAAACAGGCCCTTTGGCCCAACAAGTCCACACTGACCCTCCAAAGAGCAACCCACCCAGACCCATTCCCCTACATTTACCTCTTCACCTAACACTACGGAAATTTAGCATCACCAGTCCACCCTAACCTGAACATCTTTGGACTGTGGGAGGAAACCGGAGCAAACCCACGCAGACACGAGGAGAACGTGCAAACTCCACACAGTCAGTCGCCCGAGGCAGGAATTGAACCCAGGTCTCTGGCGCTGTGAGACAGCAGTGCTAACCACTGAGCCACCATGCCACCCACTATCTTGCCATGTGTTCCCAAACTGATTTTTTGCACGGTGGCTCTGTGGTTAGCACTGCTGCCTCACAGCGCCAGGGACCCGGGTTCGATTCCAGCCTCAGGCGACTGTCTGTGTGGAGTTTGCACATTCTCCCCGTGTCTGCGTGGGTTTGCTCCGGGTGCTCCGGTTTCCTCCCACAGTCCAAAGATGTGCAGATCAGGTGGATTGGCCATGCTAAATTGCCCATATTGTTAGGTGCATTAGTCAGAGGGAAATGGGTCTGGGTGGGTTACTCTTTGGAGGGTCGATGTGGACTTGTTAGGCCAAAGGGCCTGTTTCCACACTGTAGGGAATCTAATAATCTCAGTGTTATGGACCAGATCAAACCCCCCTCAAAATACATTCAGAGGATAGCCCCTAACCTTTTCTGATTTGAAAGGTAAGTGTAAGTATTGCATTCCAGATGCAATTCAATTGGTCAAACTACCAGCTTTGAAGCAAATCATATTTTATTCACACACTCTAGTTAAAATACGAAGAAAAAAATAAAGAATTGGCATAGCTGTAACTCTATTGAAATGCTTAACAGAATGATAGATTAGTTAGCTACTAAACTCTTCTGATATAGTAACATCCCATAAATGCACCCTTGGCAGGGCGAATTCAGTAAACAGAATGCCTCATATGCAACTCCAGCAACAGGCAGACAATCACCAGCTTTTGGCTGTCACCAAGAGAGGGGTCAAAATAACTTCCACTACTTTGAGCAACTGCAAACTATAAGTCCTGGTTCTGTGGGAGCTGGCCCCCACCCAGTCAGGCTGCTTCTATTGTTCCAACTTGAAAGAAAAACCCAAGTTCTCACAAGCTGTTTATTGGATCCGAATAGACAGCTCAGCATCTCTGTCTTAAAACCTCTCTTCAAAACAAAAACCAGGACAAAATACACCTCTTAAAGCCCATAGTATCCTCAAAATCAGCCAAGTCAGGAATCAAACCCACGCTCTTACGTCACTCTGCATCGCAAACCAGCTTTCCAACCCCACGACAGTTAAACCAGTCAGTACATCATTTTTGAATGGTGCATTGCTTTAAAGCGTCAATATAGTGCCTTTAACAAAACACTTCACCAGACAAAATTTGAAAATGTCACAAAGGCATTTTTTTCAAATGTCGCAACAGTTTCACCAGCAACGGTAGCCAGAGCATTCGGCCCACTACACAGATATTTTCCGAATCATCGTGGCATACATCTGGAGCAGAGGGACCTCAAACCCAGAGCCCCCCAGCTCAAAGACAGGGACACTACTGCTGTGCTCTTACCATTGCAACGCACCTCTATCCCAGAACTGCAGGAAATCTGCACCCACTTATGTACATGCACTTAGGAATAAGTACTTAAGTGAATACTCTGAAAAAAGACACATTTAGTCAAAGCTTTGTAATCTTGCATGCATCATGACAATTTGCAAGAACAGCAGGATAAAGGGAAACATTATTTGCCCAATACCACTTGTTAACCAATCAGTACACTTTTCTCATATCGGATAAAAACATTGTTGTCCCTTTAACGAATGTTTAGGACTGAGTTGAGGAGGAACTTGTTCACCCAAAGGGTTGTGAATCTGTGGAATTCCCTGCCCAGTCAGGCTACCTTGTTTTTAAGGCAACGATAGATAGATTTTTTGAGCAGTAAATGAGTTAAGAGTTATGGTGAGAGGGTGAGGAAGTGGAGCTGAGTCCACAAAAAACATCAGCCATGATCTTATTGAATGGTGGAGCGGGCTTGATGAGCCAGATGGCCTACTCTGAGTTCTTATGCTCCTATGTTTCATTTCTTTAAAGCAATAGTCATGTTCTGTACCACCAAACGACCACTTCAATGAAGGAAGAATTCCCAGCATCTCCAAACTGTTTCCCAAAACAGCCGCAAAAGCCAACCAAGGTCTGCTGAAGTGTTCGCTGTTGGAATGTAGGAGATGCGGCAGGTAATTTGCAAACAGCAGTGAGGTAAGTGACCAGCTCAAGCTGCTTTGGTGGGGTTTTGGTTGAGGGAAGGGTCAGGACCCCGGGGAGAATTTCCCTGCTGTTCTCTACCACAGTAGCCATGTTGGGGGGGGGTGGGGGGTGGGGGGGGGTTGGCTCAGGTAGCTCGACAGCTGGTTTCCAATACAGAGTGATGCCAAGGGCACTGGTTCAATAACGATTGTGCCTGCCTGAAGGGTGATTCCCATCAGATGACCACCAGTCGTCTCTTGCCCTGTCTAGTGAGAGAGTGGGGCTCTAGACTGGATTATGAAATTAAAAATTTACTATTGTCACCCGTACCTAGGTACAGTGAAAAGTTTTGTTAGCAGCACAAGAATATCATACCATACACTAAGGTGGTAGGACAGAGCGGGGAATACAATGTCACAGCTGCAGACAAGGTGCCCAAAAAGGGAGATCAACATTAAGTTTAAAATTTGAGAGGTCCATTCAGAAGTCAAATATGGGTGGCACGGTGGCACAGTGGTTAGCATTGCTGCCTCACAGTGCCAGAGACCCAGGTTCAATTTCCACCTCAGGCATCTGTGTGGAGTTTGCACGTTCTCCCCGTGTCTGCGTGGGTTTCCTCTGGGTGCTCCGGTTTCCTCCCACAGTCCAAAGATTTGCAGGTTAGGGTGAATTGGATGTGTTAAATTGTCTGTAGTGTTAAATGTAGGGGGGTCGGTGTGGACTTGTTGGGCCGAAGGGCCTGTATCCACACTGTAGTTAAACTAATCTAAACAGTGGGGAAGAAACTGTTCTTGGATCCATGTTGAAAGAAGTGCTGCTACAATTATATCAGGTGTTGGTGAGACCACATCTGGAATATTGTGTCCAGTTTTGGTCTTCTTACTTGAGGAAGAATGTGGTGGCACTTGGAGGCAGTTCAGAGGAGCTTCACCAGGGTGTTAGGTACATTAGTCAGAGGAAGGTGGGTTACTCTTCGGAGGGTCAGTGTGGACTTGTTGGGCCTGTTTCCACACTATAGGGGATCTAATCTAATCTTGATCCCAAGGATGAAAGGGCTGTCATACAAGGAGACATCGAGTAGCTTGGATTTTTACTCGCTGGAGTTCAGAGGAATGAGGGTGTGGGATCTGATTGCGGGATAGAAAATGCTAAAGGGGATTAATAAGGTGGACGTTGGGCAGATATTCCCTCCTGTGGGACAGTCTCAACCAAGAAGGCAGAGATATTGAATGAAAGCAGGTCAGTTCAAAACCGACCTGAGGAGAGACTACTTCTCTCAGAGGATTGTGAATCTGTGGCACTCACTACCTCAAGCCTAGGAGTACATGTACATAGTTTGTTGAATGTGGTGTCACAGGTAGAAGGGTGGTGAAGAAGCCATTTAGCATGCTGACCTTCATCGGTTGAATTATTGAGTATAGGAGTTGGGACACTCTGTTACAGTTGTATAAGTTGCTAGTGAGGCTGCACTTGGGGTATTGTGTACAGTTTTGGTTACCCTGTTATAGGAAAGACATAGTTAAACTGGAAAGAGTGCAGAGAAGAGTTAAGAGGATGTTGCCAGGACTAGTAGGCCTGAGTTATCAGGAGAGGTTGGCCAGGATAGGACTTTATTCCCTTGGAACAGGAGAATGAGGTGTATAAAATCATGAGGGGCATAGATAAGGATGAACGCATATAGTCTTTTTACCCAGGGATGGGGAACGGAAAACTAGAGGGCATAGAGGTTAAAGGTGAGAGGGGAATGATTTAGGAAGGACCTGATGGGCAATGTCTTCGCACAGAGAGTGGTGTGTGTATGGAATGAGCTGCCAGAGAAAGTGGTTGAGGCAGGTACAATAGCAACATTTAAAAACCCTTTGGATAGGTAGATGGCTGGGAGGGGTTTAGAGGGAAATGGACCAAATGTAGGAAATTGGAAGGAGCTGAATGGACACTGGGGTCAGCATGAACCAGTCTGGGCCGAAGGGCCTATTTCCATGCTGTATTATTCTAGGACTGAGTGCAGTGGAGATAGAATCTATCAACAGATTTAAGAAAGAAATCGATGTGTTTTTGATGGAAAGCGGGATAAAGGGCAATGAGGAACAGGCAGGAGAGTGGTGTTGAAACCAGGATAAGATCATGTTAAATGGCGGAGCGGGCTCTATTGCCTCCTCCCGCTCAGAATTCCCATGTCCCTGTGTTTGTTCCTATCTTGTAACCGGGAGATCTGCATCTCTCCCTGAGGCCCTCAGTTCAATGGCTCCTCTGAAAAACGTACACCCTGCTTCATTAACAGGACCTTGGCTTGTGTGTATACAGGGGAGGAGTGTTGGACGATAGTGAGGTGGGGACGGTTCGATCTGAAGAGGAGAGGCAGGAAAGGACGGTCCTTTTCACTCCAGCATCTCCCAACAAGATGTCAGGAGGGATTTTGTTGCCTTCTGAAGTTCAATTATTTTGATAAATGAGTTGAAGGGAGAACAGGCAGGACCAGCGGCAGACAGCTGTTACATTACAATTACAGGGAGCAGAGGAGCCACTTTAAATGATGATGGATGGAAACTGTTTTTCAGCTGTTTATCCATTCCAGTCAGCTGCCTGGGCTGGAAAGGAGGCATCGTTTGCTGCGATTATTCTCTCCTCAATCCTTATTCAGGCTCCGCAGTTTCACATCAGAGAATCCCTACGGGCTGGAGAAAGCCATTTGGCCCACTGGGTTCACACCAAACAGCATCCTGCCCATACCCTACAACCCTATAACCCCACATTCCCCCCTGGCTAACCCAGCTAGCCCTGGGCACTATGGGACAATTCCCACGGCCAATATACCCTAATCTGCACATCCCTGGGCACTATGGGACAATTCCCACGGCCAATCCGCCCTAACCTGCACATCCCTGGGCACTATGGGACAATTTAGCATGGCCAATCCACCCTAACCTGCACATCCCTGGGCACTATGGGACAATTTAGCATGGCCAATCCACCCTAACCTGCACATCCCTGGGCACTATGGGACAATTTAGCACGGCCAATCCACCCTAACCTGCACATCCCTGGACTCTATGGGACAATTTAGCACGGCCAATCCACCCTAACCTGCACATCCCTGGGCACTATGGGACAATTTAGCATTGGCTAATCCACCCTAACCTGCACATCCCTGGGCACTATGGGACAATTTAGCATTGGCTAATCCACCCTAACCTGCACATCATTGACTGAGGGCAGAAACCGGATTACCTGGAGGAACCCCACACAGACACGGGGAGAATGTGCAAACTCCACACAGACAGACACCTGAGGCTGGAATTGAACCCGGTTGTGAGGCAGTAGTGCTAACCACTGAGCCACTGCACTGCCCAAAGTAATGACAGTGTTTCTGGCAGAGGGGGCGAGAGGACCTTTCAGCAATGCTGACACTTTCAGTGGACTCCCCCTTCCTCCCAGCCACAAGTTTTCTTTTGGGGTGTTGAAGGATGATGTGGAGTTAGCGGGTGTCCCAGATTTTCACGCACAGCGGTGGGAAGGAATGTTTCATCGCATCACTGTGAATGTCCTCAATCTAATTCTAAGGCTGTACCCTTTTTAGTTCTGGTGTGCCTCCCCTCCCCATCGGAGGAAACCGCTTTTCTGTCTCCCCAGTGAATTCCCTTCACCGTATTAAACACCTCAATGAGTTCACACCTCAATCTTCTAGAGCCAAAGGGATACAAGCCAATTCAATGCGAATTGTTGGAACAATGGTAAAGATGTTGCGAAACTTGAAAGGGTTCCGAAAAGATTTACAAGGATGTTGCCAGGGTTGGAGGATTTGAGCTACATGGAGAGGCTGAACAGGCTGGGGCTGTTTTCCCTGGAGCGTCAGAGGCTGAGGGGTGACCTCATAGAGGTTTACAAAATCATGAGGGGCACGGATAGGGTAAACAGACAAAGTCTTTTCTCTGGGGTGGGAATCTAGAACCAGATGGCATAGGTTTAGGGTGAGAGGGGAAAAATATAAAAGGGACCTAAGGGGCAACTTTTTCACGCAGAGGGTGGTATGTGTATGGAATGAGCTGCCAGAGGATGTAGTGGGGGCTGGTACAATTGCAACATTTAAAAGGTATCTGGATGGGTATATGAATAGGAAGGGCTTAGAGGGATATGGGCCAAGTGCTGGCAAATGGGACTACATTTACTTAGGATATCTGGTCAGCATGGATTGGTTGGATTGAAAGGTCTATGTTCATGCTATATATCTCTATGCTGTTTAATTGAATTCATCCCAATCCCATTCTGGGAACACTGCCTTGCAGCCTTTCTAACCCGGATACATCCTTCCTGAGGTACGGTGCTACAACATTCCAGGTGTGTTTTGACACAACGGTAGCCTCACTTCCTCCCCTTTCCAGCCCTTCGAGACAAAGACCAACATTGCAGTCGGGCCTTTTGATGCTTGGCTCACAGCTGCCCAGTGCCTTCCAACCCTTTGATAACTTTGCTCAGCTGGTGCTTGAAGTAGACTTCAGTTGGGTAAACAGTGCCCACCCACAGAAGCCAGAAGTTCTGAGAGGGCCTGCTCATGGAGCAAGGAATTTGAAATAGAATCCAGCTTTGAAGCTCTGTTGAGAGGAGCAGGGGAACTCTGACACTCCGGCAGGAACTTGGGGAGCTTATTGTCACTCATTTAACTGAGCTTACGGCACAAGGCATTATTAACATAAGTTCCTGTCCTAATGAGGCAACACTCTTCCAATGGTGAGGGCCTCAAGGCATTAAAACCCTACGCATCGGTGTGGGTGTGGAGTCACATGTAGGCCCAGACCAAGAGTGCATGGCAGTAGACGACTCTATAACTGTCAAAGTTCTAACTCGATAACAATGATAGTATCTGCTGCTGTCTTTCCCCTGTCTGGTCTACACCTGACTCCAGACCCACACCGATGTGATTGGCTCTTAACTGCCCTTTAGGGAACAGCCAGCAATAAATAAGTGGCCATCATTACATTCTTAATTCCAGATTTTCAATTACATTCAAATTCCACCATCTGCTGTGGCAGGAATTGAACCCAGCTCATCAGCTGAGTTCCTGGAGTAACAGCCCAGCGATAATACCACTAAGCCACCACCTCCCCTTACTGCTGGCTCCCCCTGGCCTCCCCTCAAGCTAACCTGGGAGGATACATCAGCTACTACTCATGTACGATGCCTCTTGAACGGGTTAGATAGAGGAGGCATTGAGTAAATGTCATTGTGTGTGGAGGGGGTGGGGAGAGGGGGTGCGGAGTTCAAAACCAGGGGCTGAAAATATGAGATAGTCACAAATAAATTCAGCAGGAATTTCAGAGACTGTGGAAACTGCTCCCTAAAGTGCATACACATAACATAGAACAGTACAGCACAGTACAGGCCCTTCAGCCCTCAATGTCATGTTCACCTTTCATCCTACTCTAAGATCAAACTAACCTACATACCCATCATCATACTATCATCCATGTGCCTATCCAAGAAGACATAGTGCTGCATGAACACACAAGCTGGTACGTGTGGTAAGGGGAACAGCTTGAAGTGTACTCAACCTTCTGCAAAGTGAAGGATGAGTGTTAGAACCGGGCAAGGGTAAGGCAGTGTACCCTCGCTGAGAGTCAGCACCTTCACAGAGTCATCGAGATGTGCAGCACGGAAACAGACCCTTCGGTTCAACCCGTCCATGCCGACCAGATATCCCAACCTAATCTCGTCCCACTTGCCAGCACCTGGCCCATATCCCTCTAACCCCTTCCTATTCATATACCCCAATTTTTAAATGCTGTAATTGTACCAGCCTTCACCACGTCCTCTGGCAGCTCATTCCATACACACACAATGCTCTGTGTGAAAACATTGCCCCTTAGGTCTCTTTTATATCTTTCCCCCCTCACCTCAAACATGTGCCCTCTAGTTCTGGACTCCCTTACCCCAGGAAAAAGACCTTGTCTATTTACCCTATCCAAGCCCCTCATGATTTTATAAGGTCACCCCCTCAGCCTTTGACACTCCAGGGAAAAACAGCCCCAGCCTGTTCAGCCTCTCCCTGTAGCCTCCAATCCTGGCAACATCCTTGTAAATCTTTTCTGAACCCTTTCAAGTTTCACAACATCTTGCTGATAGGAGGGAGACCAGAACTGAACATAGTATTCAGGGAAGGAAGATGTATAAATCAGACTGGAGGAGAGAGACAGTATTCACTAAAAATTAAGCAATGCTTGGGCTTGGAATGAGCTCACACACACATCGCTCCACAGATGAAAATTGGCTCCATGGTTATGAAACTCCCCTGAGCCTTTTAAAGAAAATGTTACATTGGTTTTGTGGTGATTCACCAAAGGGAGGATGTTATTTCGTTTACTTGAAATTGGCCCCACTTGGATCCACAGGTGAGGAGGGGAATTCCGCCGATCCACTCAAAAGTGAACCCCTTCTGGTGAACCAGTGGTGAGGGGTGGGGACTGCAGGAGGAGAAGCCACAGTGACGTTGGCATCCAGGACAGGACATGCCATGTCATTACCAGTTGAGGGCATTGGAGGGGGAGGGGGGGCACTCTTGCGAAGGGTGGGATTGCCTAATAAAAGTGGGCTTAAAAATATCAAGCAAATCGAAGGAATTCCACTCCCCCCCCCTCCCCCATCCCCACCAACTATCAGTCTCTTTATGTTCGATACCTCCATTTCTTTCTCCTTCATTGAGTCTGGACTTTTGACTCTTTTGATGTGGGTGTGGGTACGTGCCCAGCTGGTGGCAAGCTTCGCCATGGCAGAGAGTCTGTCCATGGCCTGCCGCGCCTTTCAAATAAAACAGGGTTGGCGAACCCATGGATGAGCCCCTGAGCCTCTGGGGGCACGCATGGGCTGAGATTGACCCTCCTCGCTGTTGGCATCATTCACTTGCTCGAGGGGGCAGCTTCACACACGGAGCGGTCATGCCCGCAGATGGCAAAAGCGACGGGCCCCCCCCAATGGCAATGATGGAATAATCCTCAACTTGGGAATAGAAGGGGTGGGGAAGAGAGAGGGAGAGTCTCTCTGATATTATGCCCAGAGTACAGAACCAGGAGCTGGTATAGAATGCGTGAGGTGACGATGTTGGGGCAATGGGTAGGTGGCAGAGATTTTCCTATACCCTGCCACAGGTCCCCCACCTCACACTGCCCTTCCTCAGTCCCTGCTCAGAATGGAAAAAAAACCTTCCTAACCTGTGCTCAATAAATAAACCACCCAAACCATCCCTTGCATTCATTGCAAAGGAGTGAATCATCTCAGCTGTTTCTCCTGGATAAATAGACTGTCCAGAGTACATATTAATGAGCCTTAAATGAGACATTTGATTATGAAACATGTCTATCTATCGAGCCACAAAATATACTATTCACTCTTTAAATTAAGCGAGGTTATTAATGTTTGACTAGATTTCAGAATGAGAGAATTCCACACGCCAATGTCCACATTTGGCACAGATATTCCGTTAACTGGGACCGAGTGCTAGACCACACAGACATACCTCTGACAGCTGTCCGTCGTATCTTGCATGCACCAGACAAATCCGAATCAATTCGATCTTGAGACGTCAATGCCAATAGTCTAGGAGTGTTCTTTAAACAGACCCAAACTTAACAGAGAGAGTCAGAGAGAGAGAGAGATCACAGGCACACACCATCGCACAGCCAAGGGAAAAGAAATAGGAATTAAGTTTCAACAGTCCACCCCTCATTGTCATAGCCAGTCCCCTGGACTAAATCTGTTCCTTCAGTTTCCTGTTTCTCTCTGTACCCTTGGCAGCAGTCACTATATGGATGTGGGAGAAACTCAAATGTTCTCTTATTGCTGTCTCTTCCTGTCTGGCCAGGCTCCACGGCTCATATTTTCTTATTTTGCAGCCCTAATAGTGCATTTCCTATGTAATTCTCCCATTCCTGCTTGTAAAGGCCTCTCACTTTATCATCTATTTGACACGTTAATGCAATACAGATTGCACCATTCACGTGGATACAATTGCAACGCTCCACAGTTTTGCTGCGTTTGTGGTTTTTGCTTTTGTTTTCAAATTCCAGAAATGCGATTTTTTTTTAAATCTGAGGAACTCGCAATAGCATGTAACTTGGAGTTCTATTGTCCAGCAATTAGGAGTTTAGGATTTAGATCTTAATCTTTCAGCTGAGGAGTTGGAACTTACCCTCTGACTACATAACATTACATGGAATTTGCAACATAGCAGCTAACCATTTGGGCCAACTGATCCATGCCAGGGTTTGTAGTCTTCGAGTCAGAGAGTCATACAACATAGAAACAGACCCTTCGGCCCAACCAGTCCATGCTGACCAATATCCCAAACTAAATTGGTCCCACCTGCCTGCTCCTGACCCATCTCCCTCCAAACCTTTCCTATTCATGTCCTTATCCAAATATCTTTTAAGCATTGGAACTATACCCACATCCACCACTTCCTCAGGAAGTTCATTCCGCACACGACTCACACACTGTGTAAAAAAAAAAGTTGCCCCTCACGTCTTTTTAAATCTTTCTCCTCTCACCTTGAACATATGCCCCCTAGTCTTGCACATCCCCGCCCCAGGGAAAAGACACCTGTCATTCACCTTATCTATACCCCTCATGATTTTATAAACCACGATAAGGCCACCCCTCAACCTCCTGTGCTCCAAGTAAAATAGCCCCAGCCTATCAAGTTTATTTTTATACCCCTAATACACATGGGGGCATGCATTTCAGGTGAGATGGGGGAAAGTTCAAAGGAGATGCGAGGGGCAAGTTTTTTTACACAAAGAGTGGTAGGAGTCTGGAATGTGCTGCCAGGGGTGATGGTGGTGGCAGGTAGGATAGGGGCATTTAAGGGACTTTTAGCTAAGCACATGAATATGCAGGGAATGGAGGGCAGGCAGAAGGGATTAGTTTAATTTGGTGTCATGTTCAGTACAACATTGTGGGCTGAAGGGCCTGTTCCTGTGCTGTACAGTTCTATGTTCTAGAACTGTATCTCAAACCCTCCGTTCCCAGCAACATCCTGGTAAATCTCTTCTGAACCCTCTCCAGCGTAATAATATCCTTCCTGTAACAGGGCGACCAGAACTGGACACAGTTCTCCAGAAGAGGCCTCACCAATCTCCTGTACAGCCTCAACATGGCGTTCCCAACTCCTACACTCACAGATCTGAGCAATGAAGGCAAGCATGCTACACACCTTCTTAACCCCCCTGTCTATATGTGATACAAACTTCAAAGGATGATGTACCTGAACCCCTAGGTCCCTCTGCTCTACAACAGTACCTAAGGAATTGTCTAAATCCAATCCTCTCTTTCAATGTATCCTGTTATGTTCTTCGTCACCTGGTGGTAGTATGGAGCAGTTCAGTTCGAGAGCCCCAGTTGCCCTGGCAACATACACTTTCACCTGGAGCCCCACATAGTGATGGTCCAATTCTCTTTCCACTTCAGGGAAGGACCAGGAATCTCACCCACTCTCCTAACTGCCATTGACGTGCATTAGAAGGATTTACAAGAGGCAGTTTGGACGGGCAGGCCCAGGCAGCGACACCCACACCCTGTGAGGGAATTTTTTAACCTGTTTGACCTTGTTCTAAACACACTTTCCTTGGTCATCAAATCCTGGAGAGGCCGTTAAACCCAGAATTTCTGCTCCAGAGGCGGGAACAGTACCTCCTCCATCAACCAACCTCCTCTCATCAATGGTCTTTCCCTCAAAATGCCTCCATCCTGGTCACCTTAACTGTTCCCTTCGATAGTGAGCTCTGCATTTGAAACATTCTCTCACTTAACAGGCTCTTCCTGAATACTGGATTTATTTGTGATCATTTTCAATCTCGGACCCTTTAATTAGGTCTCCCCCACCCCCCACCCGGCACGTGAAATTATCCTCGCCATGTCTACCCAATCGGTGTGTGGACAGAATGGTAGCCAAGTGCACTGCCCTTCATTTTGAAGGCACACTCTCAGGCTGGAAAAGTGTCAGATATCTTGTCTTGCTGTCAGACAGATGAAGACCTCGAAGTGACTGCTGTGCCAACTCAGGGCAGAGTGCCCTCTTCGGCACCAGCTGGCCTGGTGTTGATGGTCCCAAATGGAGATGCCATGAGGGCGGGCTGATGTTGAAGCAAAGTGGCCCTTTGTTAAGGCTGTGGGACAGAGCGATGCGCTCTGCAGGAAGTCTTGTCCAAACATGGTCGCCAAGTCATGCACAGCAAGATCCCACTTGGAATCTTCTCCTCATCAACTTGTTTGGAGGACGCTAAGACACGCTTACGGAGCGGGATTTGAAGCGAGGCCTCTTGGCTCAGAGATAGGGACATTACTACCACACTACAAAATCCCTAGGAACCTTCTGGTGATATTGTTGACTTGGCAGAGAGGTACTGGAGAAAACATCGAGAAGAACTGTACCACTCTACTGCCAAGATTGCCACAAAATGATTCACTGAAGGGTGGGGTATGGTGGCCCAGTGGTGAGCACTGCTACCTCACAGCGCCAGCAACCCAGGTTCGATTCCAGCCTCGGGGTGACTGTCTGTGTGGAGTTTGCACATTCTCCCCGTGTCTGCGTGGGTTTCCTCCCACACCCCAAAGATATGCAGATTAGGTGGTTTGGCTGTGGGAAATACAGTGTTATGGGGATGGGGGCAGGGGGAATCCTCTTCAGAGGGTCAGTCCAGACGTGATGGGCCAAATGGCCTGCTTCCATACTGTAAGGATTCTAAATGGGCAGATAGGGGGCATCTGTTGAACATCCCATTGAGAAAGGCTGCAGTCGGGGTAGGCGGGGGGGGGATGGGGTGGGGGCCTCTTGTGGTGCAGTGATAGTGCCTCTACCCTTGGACCATGAGACTCAGGTTCAAGTCCTACCTCCTCAGAGGGATGTGCTATCATCTCTGAACAGGTTGATGAGGACAATAGGTTAACAAAAATAACACTTAAAAGCTGAGTTTGAAAAAGATTTTTAAAAAGCCAGAAAAGCTGCAACACCCACCGCATTTATAGCAGCACAATAACAGCCTGAAGTCTCTCGGGTGGAATCTGACTCCATAGGCCATAAAGCATGGGAGCAGAAATTAGGCCATTTGGCCCATCTGTTCTGCCATTCAATCATGGCTGATAGGATTTTTCACCCTATTCTCCCGCTTTCTCCCCATAACCCTTAATCTCTTTGATCCCCAAGAACCTATCAATCTGTGTCTTAAATCTACTCAATGACCCGGCCCCCACAGCTTTCTGTGGCTGTGAATTCCATAGATTCCCCACTCTCTGGATGAAGAAGTTTCTCCTTATCTCCATTCTGAAAGGCCTTCCCTTTACTCTAAGGCTGTGCCCTTGGGTGCTAGTCTCTCCTCCCAATGGGAACATCTCCCCCACATCCACTCTGTCCAGGCCATTCCGTATTCTGTATGTTTCAGTTAGATCCCCCCACATCCTTCTAAACTCCATCGAGTATAAACCCAGAGTCCTCAAACGTTCCTCAGATGTGCAGCTTTTCATTCCTGGGACCATTCTTGTGACCTTCCTCTGTTCCAGGGCCAGTCCATCCTTCCTGAGATATAGGGCACAAAACTGTACACAATACTCCAAATGTGCTCTGATCAGAGCCTTATAGAGCCTCAGAAGTACATCCCCACTTTTATATTCAAGTCCTCTCAAAATAAATGCCATCATTGCATTTGCTTTCCTGACTACTGACTCAACCTGCAGGTTTACCTTGAGAGAATCCGGGACTAGAATTCCCAAGTCCCTTTGCACTTCAAACTTCAGAATTTTCTCCCCATTTGGAAAATAGTCCATGCCTCGATCCTTCTGTCCAAAGTGCATGACCTCACACTTTCCCATGTTGTATCCCACCTGCCACTTCTTTGCTCACTCTCCTACCCTGTCCGAATCCTTCTGCAGCTTCCCCGCCTCCTCAATGCTACCTGTCCCTCTACCTATCTTTGTATCATCTGCAAACTTAGCCAGAATGCCCTCAGTTCCTTCATCGAGATTGTTCATGTATAAAGTGAGAAGTTGTGGTCCCAAGACTGAACCTTTGGAACATCACTTGTCACCGGCTGCCATCCTGAGAAGATCCTTTTATCCCCACTCTCTGCTTTCTGCCTGGCAGCCAATCATCTCTCCATATCAGCACCTTGCCTCTGACACCATGAGCCCTTATCTTACTCAGTAGCCTCCTGTGCAGCACCTTGTCAAAGGCCTTTTTGAAGTCCAGGTGGATAACATCCATTGGCTCTCCTTGGTCTAACCTGCTCGGTACTTCCTCAAAGAATGCTAACAGATTTGTCAAGCATGACCTCCCCTTGATGAAACCATACTGACTTTGTCCTATTTTACCATATACTTCCAAGTGTTCAGAAGTCTTAAGACGTATTAAGGGCGCCACTGTGGCTCTGTGGTTAGCACTGCTGCCTCACAGTACCAGGGACCCAGGTTCAATTCCAGCCTAGGGTGATTGTCTGTGCGGAGTTTGCATGTTCTCTCCGTGTCTGCATGGGTTTGCTCCACTTTCCTCCCACAATCCCCTGATGTGCAGGTTAGCTGAATTGGCCATGCTAAATTGCCCGTAGTGTTCAAGGATGTGTATGTTAGATGCCCTAGTCAGCTGTAAATGTAGAGTGATGGGTTTGGGACGATACTCTTTGGAGGGTTGGTGTGGACTTGTTGGGCCGAAGGGCCTGATTCTGCACTGTAGGGATTCTAATTCTCATCCTTCACAATAGATTCCAGGATCTTACCCATGACTGAGGTTAGGCTAATCAGTCTGTAATTTTCCATCTTTTGCCTTACTCCCTTTTTTAAACAGGATGTCACGTTAGTGATTTTCCAGTTCTCTGAGACCCTCCCTGATTCTAGTGATTCCTGAAAGATCACCACTGATGCCTCCGCTATCTGTTCAGTTAACTCCCTTAGAACTCTGTGGTGTAGTCCATCTGGTCCAGGTGATATATCCGCCTTTAGGCCATTCCGTTTTCCTAGCACCTTCTCCTTGGCGATGGCCACCGTACTCAGCTCTGCCCCCTCACTCTCTTGAATCTTTGAGATATTACTCATGCCTTCCATCATGAAAACTGATGCAAAGTAATTATTCAATTCCTCAGCCATTTCCTTGTTCCCCACTACTCTCTCTCCAGCGTCCTTCACCAGCGGTCCAATCTCCACTTTTGCCTCTATTTTGCCCTTTATGTATCTGAAGAAACTCTTACAGTCTTCCTTTATATTACTGGCTAGCTTACCCTCATATTTAATCTTCTCTCTCCTTATTTCTTTTTTTGTTGCTCTCTGTTGGTCTTTGTAGGCTTCACAGTCCTCTGGTTTCCCACTGCCCTTCACCACATCATATGCTTTGTCTCAAAGGCAAGTGAGCAACATCTGAACTCAGAACCCTGGACTTAGCACCCAAAATGGTTGTACAATTTCCATTGGTCATTTTGGTGAGCCACAGAGATAAACACATGGCTTTTTCATTCCCGATCTGGATACATGGGTCCCAGGAATTTTCCCAATTCAAGGGTTGATCCATCTCAGGGGCATTGACCTCGGACTTTGGATTTCTGTTCTGGGGAAGATGGTGCATGCTGGCCTCAGGACCTCTGCCCTTGGTGGCACTAATGGGCAATGAGGTTGTCTTCTTATTGGCCGTCATGGAAGCAGTTAGGCCCTCTAATCCTCACCCCTCACATTTCCCTCATACTGGCTACACCCAATACCCATTTGTGCCAACACATACCCCACGGTGCCTCATACCATCCTTGCCAACCTATGAGCCTCTACCCATCTACCCCATGGCCCCTCATGCCCTCCATGCCAACCTTTCATTGGCCCTCATTCTCCCTGTGCCAGCTTAGTGCCAATGTTTTCATGCAGAGGGTGGTGTGTGTATGGAATGAGCTGCCAGAGGAAGTGGTGGAGGCTGGTACAATTACAACATTTAAAAGGCATCTGGATGGGTATATGAATAGGAAGAGTTTAGAGGGATATGGACCAAACGCTGGCAAATGGAACTAGATTAATGTTGAAAATCTGGTCAGCATGGACAAGTTGGACCAAAGGGTCTGTTTCCGTGCTGTCCATCTCTCTGGCTCTACGTCTCAAACATGGACACAAAAGTACCCACGCGAGAAGGCAGACATTTTCCAAAGCTTTTGCTCTTCCACTCATCAGGATCGATGCAAGACTGGCACATTTTAAACAATGGAGAAAGTGAGGACAGCAGATGCTGGAGGGCAGAGCTGAAAGTGTGTTGCTGGAAAAGTGCAGCAGGTCAGACAGCATCCAAGGAACAGGAGAGTCGACGTTTCGGGCATGAGCCCTTCTTCAGGAATGAGGAAAGGGTGTCCAGCAGGCTAAGATAAAAGGTAGGGAGGAGGGACAGTCCCTCCTCCCTACCTCTTACCTTAGCCTACTTGGCACACTTTCCTCATTCCTGAAGAAGGGCTCATGCCCGAAACGTCGACTCTCCTGTTCCTTGGATGCTGTCTGACCTGCTGCACTTTTCCAGCAACACACTTTCAGCATATTTTAAACAATTACAACCATTTACACCACACAAGTGCTGATTGGTTGGTAAGTCAACTCTGAATGGCTGAGGCACTGCCACAGAGGAAGCAAGAGGATGCTAGACCTTCCCGAGCACCCAGTTAATTCAAAAAAAGGTGCAAGTCTTCAATAAATTCCTGTTATTGACAGGAAGCCGGTCCCTGTGCATTCATGGATATCATTTCTAACAAACCCGAACAATCCTGAATAGGCTAATAACTACACTAATGATCGATTTTTGATAATATCGCCCATTATTTGGTTGCTAAAAGTGACATTAACCTGAGGGTTATCATGATAAAGTCATAGAGTCATAGAGATGTACAGCATGGAAACAGACCCTTTGGTCCAACCCGTCCATGCCGACCAGATATCCCAACCCAATCTAGTCCCACCAGCCAACACCTGGCCCATATCCCTCCAAACCCTTCCTATTCATATACCCATCCAAATGCCTCTTAAATTGTAATTGTACCAGCCTCCACCACTTCCTCTGGCAGCTCATTCCATACACGTACCACCCTCTGTGTGAAAACGTTGGCCCTTAGATCTCTTTTATATCTTTCCCCTCTCACCCTAAACCTATGCCCTCTAGTTTTGGAGCCCCCTACCCCAGGGAAGAGACATTGTCTATTTACCCTATCCATGCCCCTCATGATTTTATAAACCTCTATAAGGTCACCCCCTCAGCCTCCGACGCTCCAGGGAAAACAGCCCCAGCCTGTTCAGCCTCTCCCTGTAGCTCAAACCCTCCATCCCTGGCAACATCCTTGTAAATCTTTTCTGAACCCTGTCAAGTTTCACAACATCTTTCCGATAGGAAGGAGACCAGAATTGCACGCAGTATTCCAACAGTAGCCTAACCAATGTCCTACACAGCCACAACATGACCTCCCAACTCCTGTACTCAATACTCTGACCAATAAAGGAAAGCATACCAAACGCCTCCTTCACTATCCTATCTACCTGCGACTCCACTTTCAAGGAGCTATGACCCTGTACTCCAAGGTTCTTTTGTTCAGCAACACTCCCCAGGACCTTTCCATTAAGTCCTGCCCTGATTTGCCTTTCCAAAATGCAGCACCTCACATTTATCTGAATTAAACTTCATCTGCTACTCCTCAGCCCATTGATCCATCTGATCAAGGTCCTGTTGCACTCTGAGGTAACCTTCTTTGCTGTCCACTATACCACAAATTTTGAGATCTTCTTCAAACTTACCAGCTATACCTCCTACGTTCCCATCCATGGCGCAGCTGCACGGTGCCACAGTGGTTAGCTCTGCTGCCTCAGAGACCCAGGTTCAATTCCCGCCTGACTGTGTGGAGTTTGCACATTCTCTCTGTGCCTGTGTGGGTTTCCTCTAGGTGCTCCGGTTTCCTCTCACAGTCCCAAAATGTGCAGGTTAGGGTGGATTGGCCATGCCAAATTGCCTGTGGTGTTAGGTGTAGGGGATTGGGTCTGGGAGGGTTGCTGTTCGGTGGGTCGGTGTGGACTTGTTGGGCCGAAGGGCTTGTTTCCACACTGTAAGTAATCTAATCGAATCATTTATATAAATGTCAAAAAGTAGTGGACCCAGCACCGAGCTCTGGGTAAACCCATTGGGTCACAGGTCTGAAACACAACTCTCCACCAGCACTCTGTATCTCTCTTACTTTTGAGCTAATTGTGTATCCAAGTGGCTAGCTCCCCACAGATCCCACCTGATCAAACCTTTTGAACCAGTCTATCATTTGGAACCTTGTCAAATGCCTTGCTGAAGTCCGTATAGACAATATCTACCGCTCTACCTTCATCAATCTTCTGCGTTACTTCTTCAATAAACTAGATTAAGTTTGTGAGACATGATTTCCCATGCACAAAGCCAAGTTGACGATCCCAAATCAGTCCTCACCTTTCCAAAAGCATGCCAATCCTGTCCCTCAGGATTCCCTCCATCAACTTGCCCCCCCTCCGGTCTACAGTTCCCTGGCTTTTCCTTACCACCTTTCTTAAATAATGACACCACGTTAGCCAAACTCCAGTCTTCACTCGGAGAATTTAAAATTAATAGGAAGAAATCTTAAAAAGATTGCTGAGGCTTGAAGATAACAAGGCACAGGGACTGGATGAAATGCAACCAAGGATTTTGAAGAAAGGTGAGGGTGGAGATTGCAGGGTCTCTGGCTACAATCTTTCCTGGACTTGGGAATGTGCCGGGAGACCAGAGAATTGTAAACATGACAGCCTCATCCAAGAAAGGTTGTCATAAGAAATCCCAGCAATTACAGACCGGCGAGTCTAACTTCAGTGGGAAAACGTCTAGAAACCATTATCCTGGATAGAATTAGTCATCACACAGAGAAAGGTGAGATGATTAGGAAAAGTCAGCACAGATTTCTCAGGGGTAAGTCATGTTTAGAGCTGAAAATGTGTTGCTGGAAAAGCGCAGCAGGTCAGGCAGCATCCAAGGAGCAGGAGAATCGACGTTTCGAGCATGAGCCCTTCTTCAGGAGCCTTCCTGAAGAAGGGCTCATGCCCGAAACATCGATTCTCCTGCTCCTTGGATGCTGCTGGACCTGCTGCGCTTTTCCAGCAACACATTTTCAGCTCTGATCTCCAGCATCTGCAGTCCTCACTTTCTCCTAAGTCATGTTTAACAAAACATGCTGAAGCTTTTTGAAGAGGTAACACAGAAGGTTGAAGAGGGTAATGCTGTTGACCCGTATACACATATAGATACACACACGTGCACATACATACACATACCCAGTGATATCCTTACATTCCCACCCTGGTTATAATCTCTTCCAACCTCTTGTGCCAGGCAGAAGATACAGAAACTTAAACACACGTACCAACAGATTCAAGAACAGCTTCTTCCCTGCTGTTATTGAACTTCTGAACGGACCTCTCAAATTTCAAATCTAATGTTGATCTCGCTCTTTGTGCATCTTCTCTGCTGCCACACTCTGTATTCCTCACTCTGTTGTAACACCCTAATGATCTTTGTAATGGCATGATCTGCCTGTACTGCTCACAAAACAGAACTTTTCACTGTACCTCGGCACATGCGACAATAATAAATCTCCTCAAATCTACATGGATATCCAGGATGACAGACTTGTGAGGAAAGGCATGGTCTAAAAAGAACAGCAACAGCATTTGCAGGCAGCATGGTAGCCCAGTGGTTAGCGCTGCTGCTTCACGGTCCCAGGTTCAAGTCCAGCCTCGGGTGACTGCCTGTGTGGGAGGGGGAGAAAAACGGCGAGTTTGCACATTCTCCCTGTGTCTGCGTGGGTTTCCTCCGGGTGCTCCGGTTCCCTCCCACAGTCCAAAGATGTGCAGGTTAGGGTGAATTGGCCGTAGTGTTAGGTGGATTAGTCAGAGGGAAGTGGGTCTGGGTGGGTTACTCTTCGGAGGGTCGGTGTGGACTTGTTGGGCTGAAGGGCCTGTTTCCACACCGTCGGGAATCTAATCTTTAAAAAAAAACATGGATACGAAACTGGCTGAGGGATAGGGAACACAATCAGTGGGAGTGGGGTTCTCCCGGGCTGTGTTTTGGGACCATTGCTTTTCCTGACATACATTAACAGCCTGGATCTTGTGGTAAAGGTGACAATTTCAACGTGTGCAGATGACACCAGCACGCAGAAGAGATTGACAGGCACGGTTCCAGGGATGAGGATCAATTCATAACGTTGGGATTGTTCTCCCTGGGAGAGCAGAAGGCTGAGAGAGCAATCTGATGGAGGTTTTCAGAATCTGGAGTGAGCTGGACAGAGGCGACAGGGAGGAGCTGGTTCCTTGAGGAGGGGCCTCGATTTAAAGTGACGCGTGAACGGTGGAAGGGTGATGTGAGGAAAATCCTTTTCACTCAGCAAGAATACATTGCCTGAAAATGTGGAGTCAGGTTCAAACCAGGGATTCAAAAGGGGCATTGGATGTTTATTTGGATAGGAATGGGATAAAGGCAGGGAATTGGCCCCAAAGGGATAGAATCAGAGCTGGTACGATCAGCCGAATGACCTCCTTCAGTACCAGAACAATTCTGTCATCCTGTGTAATGTCACCTATGGCACTTGTTATCAGATTCGGGATCAGTGGTGCTGGAAGAGCACAGCAGTTCAGGCAGCATCCAATGAGAAGCAAAATCGACATTTCGGGCAAAAGCCCTTCATCAGGAATAAAGGCAGAGAGCCTGAAGCGTGGAGAGATAAGCTAGAGGGGGGTGGGGGTGGGGAGAAAGTAGCATAGAGTACAATGGGTGAGTGGGGGAGGGGATGAAGGTGATAGGTCAAGGGGGAGGGTGGAGTGGATAGGTGGAAAAGGAGATAGGCAGGTAGCACCAGTCATGGGGACAGTGCTGAGCTGGAAGTTTGAAACAAGGATGAGGTGGGGGAAGGGGAAATGAGGAAACTGTTGAAGTCCACATTGATGCCCTGGGGTGTTCCGAGGCGGAAGATGAGGCGTTCTTCCTCCAGGCGTCTGGTGGTGAGGGAGGGGCGGTGAAGGAGGCCCAGGACCTCCATGTCCTCGGCAGAATGAGAGGGGAAGTTGAAATGTTGGGCCACAGGGCGGTGTGGTTGATTGGTGCAGTGTCCCAGAGATGTTCCCTAAAGCGCCCTGCTAGGAGGCGCCCAGTCTCCCCAATGTAGAGGAGACCGCATCGGGAGCAACGGATACAATAAATGATATTAGTGGATGTGCAGGTAAAATTTTGATGGATGTGGAAGGCTCCTTTAGGGCCTTGGATAGAGGTGAGGGAGGAGGTGTGGGCACAGGTTTTACAGTTCCTGCGGTAGCAGGGGAAGGTGCCAGGATGGGAGGGTGGGTTGTAGTGAGGTGTGGACCTGACCAGGTAGTCACGGAGGGAACGGTCTTTGCGGAAGGCGGAAAGGGGTGGGGAGGGAAATATATCCCTGGTGGTGGGGTCTTTTTGGAGGTGGCGGAAATGTCGGCGGATGATTTGGTTTATGCGAAGGTTTGTAGGGTGGAAGGTGAGCACCAGGGGCGTCCTGTCCTTGTTACGGTTGGAGGGGTGGGGACTGAGGGCAGAGGTGCGGGATGTGGACGAGATGCGTTGGAGGGCATCTTTAACCACGTGGGAAGGGAACTTGCGGTCTCTAAAGAAGGAGGCCATCTGGTGTGTTCTATGGTGGAACTGGTCCTCCTGGGAGCAGATACGGCGGAGATGGAGGAATTGGGAATACGGGATGGCATTTTTGCAAGAGATAGGGTGGGAAGAGGTGTAATCCAGGTAGCTATGGGAGTCGGTGGGTTTGTAAAAAATGTCAGTGTCAAGTTGGTCGTCATTAATGGAGATGGAGAGGTCCAGGAAGGGGAGGGAGGTGTCAGAGATGGTCCAGGTAAATTCAAGGTCAGGGTGGAATGTGTTGGTGAAGTTGATGAATTGCTCAACCTCCTCGCGGGAGCACGAGGTGGCACCAATGCAGTCATCAATGTAACGGAGGAAGAGGTGGGGAGTGGTGCCGGTGTAATTACGGATGATCGACTGTTCTATGTAACCAATCCCAGGAGGACCAGTTCCACCACAGAACACACCAGATGGCCTCCTTCTTTAGAGACCGCAATTTCCCTTCCCACGTGGTTAAAGATGCCCTCCAACGCATCTCGTCCACATCCCGCACCTCCGCCCTCAGACCACACCCCTCCAACCGTAACAAGGACAGAACGCCCCTGGTGCTCACCTTCCACCCTACAAACCTTCGCATAAACCAAATCATCCACTGACAGTTCCACCACCTCCAAAAAGACCCCACCACCAGGGATATATTTCCCTCCCCACCCCTTTCTGCAAGGACCGTTCCCTCCGTGACTACCTGGTCAGGTCCACACCTCCCTACAACCCACCCTCCCATTCTGACACCTTCCCCTGCCACCGCAGGAAAAAACCTGCACCCACACCTCCTCCCTCACCTCCATCCAATGCCCTAAAGGAGCCTTCCACATCCATCCAAGTTTTACCTGCACATCCACTAATATCATCCACTAGTATCCGTTGCTCCCAATGCGGTCTCCTCTACATTGGGGAGACTGGACGCCTCCTAGCAGAGCGCTTTAGGGAACATCTCCGGGACACCCACACCAATCAACCACACCACCCCGTAGCCCAACATTTCAATTCCCCCTCCCACTCTGCCAAGGACATGGAGGTCCTGGGCCTCCTTCACCGCCGCTCCCTCACCACCAGACGCCTGGAGGAAGAACGCCTCATCTTCTGCCTCGGAACACTTCAACCCCAGGGCATCAATGTGGACTTCAACAGCTTCCTCATTTCCCCTTCCCCCACCTCACCCTAGTTCCAAACTTCCAGCTCAGCACTGTCCCCATGACTTGTCCGGACTTGTCCTACCTGCCTATCTCCTTTTCCACCTATCCACTCCACCCTCTCCTCCCTGACCTATCACCTTCATCCCTTCCCCCACTCACCCATTGTACTCTATGCTACTCTCTCCCCACCCCAACCTCCCCAAGCTTATCTCTCCACCCTTCAGGCTCACTGCCTTTATTCCTGATGAAGGGCTTTTGCCCGAAATGTCAATTTTCCTGCTCCTCGGATGCTGCCTGAACTGCTGTGCTCTTCCAGCACCACTGATCCAGAATCTGGTTTCCAGCATCTGCAGTCATTGTTTTTTACCTCCTTGTTATCATATGTTTGTTAAGCACCACATTTATATTGAACAGAGCACTACATGGGTACTTGTGTGGTGCAGTGGTAGTGTTCCCCACCTCTGTGCCCAAAGGCCTGGGTTCAAATCCCACCCGCTCCAGAGATGGGTCATGGCATCTCTGAATGGGTTGGCCACCCAATATTGCTAAATGTTGTGACCAGGGAACAAAAGAGCAAGTGATGTGAGTTTGCTGGTCAGGGTGTCTCAATACCCCAGTGAGCTCCCAACTGTTCACACAGGAGCTGAGGAAGTAATTCGCCTATTTACTGGGCTGTTGCTGGCCCTGTTTGTTTGCGATCGTAACTGCTTATTATCGCAAAATTCCACAATAACTGTTTGACTTCCTGTCCATTTCAACGTCACCCAACCTGTTTTACACCCTTAACCACAGATTACGTTATGGAAGAATTCTCTGATCCTTGCTGTCATTTAGAAAGCAAAAATATTCCAGCAATTTTAAAGGAATTAAAGAGCTCTTGTTTTCCTGTTCCATTTTTTGCTTCACTTCACCTCTTCATAGATATTTTCTAATCAACCTGGTAGAGGAAAGATATAATTAAACTAGAAAAGATTCACCAGGATGCTACCTGGACTGGAAGCTCTGAGTTATCAGGATTTACAAGGATGTTGCTAGGCCTGGAGGATTTGAACTATGGGGAGAGGCTGAATAGGCTGGAACATCTCTCCCTGGAGCATTAGAGGCTGAGGGGTGACCTTATAGAGGTCTACAAAATCATGAGAGGAATAGGTAAGGTAGATAACCAACAGATTTTCCTGAGGGTAGGAGAGTCCAAAACTAAGGAATTAAGGGCTACGGGGAGAATGCTGGTAAGTGGAGTTGAAATGCCCATCAGCCATGATGGAATGGTGGAGTGGACTCGATGGGCCAAATGGCCTTACTTCCACTCCTATGTCTTATGGTCTTAGAAGGGCATAGGTTTAAAGTGTGAGGGGAAGGATATGAAAGGATCCAGAGGGGCAATGTTTTCACCCAGAAGGTGGTGAGTGTCTGGACAGGCTGCCAGAGGAAGTGGTGGAAGTCGATACAATTTTGTCATTTAAGAAATGTTTGGACAGGTACATGGATGGGATAGATATGGAGGCATATGGACCAAATGCTGGCAAACGGGTGAGATTAATTGTGAAACTGGTAGGCAGGAGCACGTTGGGCCAGAGGGGCTGTTTTCATGCTGTAGGCATCGATGACTCTGTGAATCTACCACGGAAACAGACCCTTCAGTCCAACTCATTCGTGCCGACCAGGTTTCCTGAACTGAATTAATCCCATTTGCCAGCACTTGGCTCAAATCCCTCTAAACCCTTCCTATTCATATACCCATCCAGAAGCCTTTTAAATGTTGTAATTGTACCAGCCTCCACCACTTCCTCTGGCAGCTCATTCCATACACGTACCACCCTCTGTGTGAAAAAGTTGCCCCTCAGGTCCCTTTTAATTCTTTCCCCTCACACCTTAAACCTATGCCCCTCTAGTTTTGAACTCCCCTATCCTGGGGGAAAAAAAAGCCTTTGTCTATTTGCACTACCCATACTCTTCATGATTTTGTAAACCTCTATAAGGTCACCCCTCAGCCTCCGACGCTCCAGGGAAAACAGCCCCAGCCTGTTCAGCCTCTCCCTGTAGCTCAAACCCTCCAATCCAAGCAACATCCTTGTAAATCTTTTCTGAACCCTTTCAAGTTTCACATCCTTCCTATGACCAGAGTTGAAAGCAGAAGTGGCCTCACCAACCATCCAGCAGACTCTTGTTTGAATGTGATTCAAATTTGCATTGTGTGAGACGCCCGTTTATTTTGGTTCCTTTCGGCAGAGACACTGGAGCCCAACAGGCAATTCTGTCTTTTATCTCAGCATCAGTTTCAGCTTCCAACAATGTTAATCACTTCTTTCTTGACCAGCTCCAAGCGGAAAGGGGTTATTTTTAAACTGCATTTTTCAGTCCCACCCGCAATTGTTTACCTCGTGCACTGTTCCTGCTGTTCGGTGAACATTGTTGTACACGGTCCAATCTTTGTTGAATGGCTTCGGGCATTTCAGGAATGGAGTAAGTACCCTGTGTTGCAAGCTGTGAGCTCTGTGACTGTGATCCCTTTAACATCATGTGCATCTTTTAGATTAGATTCCCTACAGTGTGGAAACAGGCCCTTCAGCCCAACACCGACCCTCCGAAGAGTAACCCAGACCCATTCCCCTACATTTACCCCATTCACCTAACACTACGGGCAATTTAGCATGGCCAATTCACCTGGCCCGCACATCTTTGGACTGTGGGAGGAAACCGGAGCACCCGGAGGAAACCCACGCAGACACGGGGAGAATGTGCAAACTCCACACAGTCAGTCGCCTGAGTCGGGAATTGAACCCAGGTCCCTGGCACTGTGAGGCAGCAGTGCTAACCACTGAGCCACCGTGCCGCCTTGTTACGAAATGCAGTGAAAAGTGTCGCCACTCTCCGGCGCCACCTTCCAGCACCGGAAAATAAAGCAGAACTGAGAATATAAAGGCAGAAAAATAAAAGTGTTCAACTTTGGGTTAAGTTAAGTGTGGCCTTCATGGCCGGGCGCGAGACCCCTTCGCCACTGGAGTGAAAGTTGCCACTCTTCACTGCACCCAAACTCTCTACAACGAGTCCGCGCTGCTGGGCAGGGGACAGGAAGAAAACTGGGAAGGGAACCTGGAGCCGAAAGCCTCACAATTCCAGGCTGACCCTGAAGGAACACTGGGTGCTGTCAAAGGGGGGTGGTACTTCCAGCAAGATGTTAAACTGAGCCCCTGCCACTGCTGGTAAAAGACCAGCATTATATTGGGGATGACCAGGGCAAGTATCGCTTGGTGCCTTGGCTAACAGGCATGGTTGGAGGCCGACGACCACATAGTAACATACTGCTGTTTGTGGAGGTTAACTATATAACAAGCCCTTCCAAGTTGGTTAAGGAGACCAGAACTAACAAGGCAAGTCGTTCAAAATCTATGGTCCCCTGGGAAACCAAGGAGCGAACGCAGGAACATGGGATGTCAGAGAAGGAGTTGACCAATGTCAATCACCCAATCTCTTACCTCATTCCCCTACGCCCTCGGATTAACGAGTTCAACACGCGGCGAGACCTCGAAAATTCCTGATGAAGGGCTTATGCCCGAAACGTCGAATTTCCTGTTCCTTGGATGCTGCTTGACCTGCTGCGCTTTTCCAGCAACACATCTTCAACTCGGATCTCCAGCATCTGCAGACCTCACTTTCTCCACCCAATCTCTTGCCCTCCTTTACCGTCGGTTGTCACCTGACCTGATTTGCTTCCATTTTTGAGCAATCATTGCCTTTCCTGATTGGACCATTCATCTTGCATGGCTAGATCCCCTCACCTCCCACCCCCGGTGCCAATCTGATTGTCTTTCCATGACCCAGCCTCCTCAATCCCTGCCTCAGGTACCCAAGGGCTACCCAGTCTTCCCTCGTGACTGCTTGACCCTGACCAAACATTTGAAACAAGACTCACTATGACCTGTGCCTTGCCATCCAGGGACAGGAAATGAATTCCTCAGCCATCAGGTAGAGAGAAATGTTTGACAGACTGGAGAGGAGGAAGCCTTGGTACCTCTCACGCTCGGATCCCAATTCATCCCATTGACAAAACAGCGGTCGGGCCGGTCGCGAACCAGGCGGGCATAAACTGGCATCAGCCGTGTTGCAAAGGTGCCAGCCCCTGCTCAGAGAGGGCAGCCAACGTGAGGAAAACGATGTCTCAATCCGTGGACAAGTGTTGCTCTGTAGGCTCGGATCTAAAATAAACCCATGGACTGCCGAGGCTGGAGATCTCAAACAAAAACGGAAACTGCTGGAGGAACTCAGCAGATCTGGCAGCATCTGTGGAGAGAGATTTTGAGTTTTGAGTCCAGTGATCTTTCTTCAGAACTGGACTTGGAATGTTCACCCTGGCAAGCTCTGGTACTCCATAAATCTCTCTCCCTTGCCTCGAAAATGGATCTCTTTAGTCAAGCTTTTGAAATCTTGCCCTCTTGGCTCCAGATGGGGCTCATGGTCAAACCCTACGTATTCGCTGTGCTCTTGGGTAACACACTGCAATATGTTCCTGTATTCAAAGGCACGATCTAAATGTGAGTTCTTGTGATTTTTCCCAGCATGAAATCTCCTGACAACGACGAATCCACATGAAAACCCACGATGACTTAGGAAGAAAAGCTAAACAAGCTCAAAGTGGGGAGATGGGGGAGGGGGGGGGTGGTGGTGAAACGGTTTATGCTTGAATGAACTTGACTTCAAAATATCCTTCCCATTTAAGGGAAAGCAAGCGTCAGCCAGGAATGGTTTGCTGGGTGGGAAATGGAATGTTCTGCCAAGAAATTCAAAAGTTCAGGACAAGTTGCCAAAAATATTATGCTCGGACCTTGAGGGACAAGAGTGTATGATGCCAAAAATATCATCCCACATGTGTTGGCAAATTCGTTTGGACTGGGTTGTGATTCATTGACTTAGTTGCAATTGTCATAACACAGGATGCCTGAGAGAGATTCCAATCTGTCTCAAATGCTTGAAATGTTTTCGCTCGGAAGAGGAACTTCAAGGTTTTCCGCGCACACAATAAAGATGACAATCTCCGACGTCCAGTCCTCTCCAGGGGCCTTGCCTGGCGAAGAGCAGATTTTGGAAATGGACATGACACTCACGTGGGAAACTGAACGGGTTCGAACCCAACCTTTGGCACCAGAGTCTCATCGCTCGGTATTTCTTTACAAATGGGTGTCTTGGAAGAGGAAGAGGGGACTTGATTGGAGCAAGTAGAATCCTGGCCAGGAGCTTCTGAAGAAGAGTGAATGAGCTCGGAACATTAACTTTGCTTTCTTCTCACTAATGCTGCCAGAGCTGCTGAGTTTTACCTGCAATTTTGTGTTATTGTTTCCAATCCTGAGGAGACCTGGCAAGGTAGTTGTAGGAGAATCAGTGGTTCAGAAGGCATTTGGCATGTTTACCTTCATTGCTTGGACCATTGAGTACAGAGTCAGAGGTCACACGATGCCAGGCTATTGTCCAACAGGTTGATTTAAGATCACAAGCTTTTGGAGTGACTTCACTGAAACAGTGAAGGAACAGCGCTCAGAAAGCTTGTGATTGTAAATAAACCTGTTGGACTATAACCTGGTGTGACTTGTCCATCCCCAGTCCAACACCGGCACCTCCACATCATTGAGTTGCGGTGGCATGTTGTGGTTGTACAGGACATTGGTGAGGCCTCTTCTGGAGAACTGTGTCCAGTACTGGTCCCCCCTGTTATAGGAAGGGCATTGGAGAGGGTATGGCAAGGATTTACCGGAACGTTGCCAGGGTTGGAGGGCTTGAGTGATGAGGAGAGGCTGGATAATCTGGGACTTTTTTCACTGGAGTGTCGGAGGCTGAGGGGTGACCTTATCGAGGTTTATAAAATCATGAAGGGTACAGAGAAAGAGAAAGTGAAACTAGAGGGCGTATTCTTAAGATGCAAGATTCACAAGGGACTTGAGGGGTAACTTTTGCACACAGAGGGTGATTCATATGTGGAATGAACTGCTGGGGGAAGTGGTGGATGCAGGGACAGTTAAAAAGTTTAGAAGACATTTTGGACAGGTACATAAATAGGAAAGCTTCAGTGGGATATGAGCCAGACACAGGCAAATGGGACTAGTACAGTTTGAGAACTTTGGCCGGCATGGACGGGTTGGACTGAAGGGTCTGTTTCCGTGCTGGATGACTCTATGATGATTCAAAAGCTCACTCATTTAAAACAGAAATGTTTTTGTTTACCTTTCAGAAGATCGCAGCTCTCTCTTTCTGTACAGACGTTGGAAACAAAGTCCTTGAAAATTCTGAAGGCAGAGGTGGACAAAGCTTTCATAAGCGGGGGCGGGGGTGGTGAAAGGTCATCGGGGCAGACGGGGAATATGGAGTTATTAGATCAGCCATGATCGCATTGAGTGGTGTAGCAGACTGGAGGGGGCTGAATGGTCATCTCCTGCTCCTAATTCTTATGTTCACTCATTTGAAAAATTAGGCAAAAAACCGTAAGTCCAGAGGATGGTGGGAATCTGAAACAAAAACAGAAATGACTGGAAAAGCTCAGCAGTGCTGGCAGTGTCTGTGGAGAGAAATCAGAGTTAACATTTCAGAACCAAGGAAGGGTCACTGGACCTGAAATGTTAATCCTGATTTCTCTCCAGAGATGCTGAGCTTTTCCAGCAACTTCTGTTTTTGCTCAAAAGTTAGATTGGCTCAGGTTTTAGACAAAATTGAACCTGGCAGTTTGAGATTGGGTTCTTTGGGAGGTAACAGAAATCAGGCCAGGTCTCTCAGCGATAATTAAACAAGATTTATTCTCCATTGTCCATGACGGGAAGGCTGCAGGGTTCTGCTGCATACTACTAAGTGTGAAGTCATTCACTTTGGTAGGAGTAACAAGAAGATGGATTACTGGGCTAATGGTAGTCTACTTGGTAGTGTGGATGAGCAGAGGGATCTTGGTGTCCATGTACACAGATCTCTGAAAGTTGCCACCCAGGTAAATAGTGCTGTGAGGAAGGCATATGGTGTACTGGGCTTTATTGGTAGAGGAATTGAGTTCCGGAGTCCTGAGGTCATGTTGCAGTTGTATAAGACTCTAGTGCGGCCTCATCTGGAGTATTGTGTGCGGTTTTGGTCGCCATACTATAGGAAGGATGTGGAGGCATTGGAACGGGTGCAGAGGAGGTTTACCAGGATGTTGCCTGGTATGGTAGGAAGATCGTATGAGGAAAGGCTGAGGCACTTGGGGCTGTTCTCATTGGAGAAAAGAAGGTTTAGGGGAGATTTGATAGAGGTGTACAAGATGATTAGGGGTTTAGATAGGGTTGACAGTGAGAACCTTTTTCCGCTAATGGAGTCAGCTGTTACTAGGGGACACAGCATTAAATTAAGGGGAGGTTGGTATAGGACAGATGTTAGGGGTAGATTCTTTACTCAGCGGGTTGTGAGTTCATGGAATGCCCTGCCAGTAGCAGTGGTGGACTCTCCCTCTTTATGGTCATTTAAGCGGGCATTGGATAAGCATATGGAGGTTATTGGGCTAGTGTAGGTGAGGTAGGCTTCGGTCGGCGCAACATCGAGGGCCGAAGGGCCTGTACTGCGCTGTATTTTTCTATGTTCTATGTTCTACTTGGGGTGTCACGGTGGCTCAGTGCTGCCTCACAGCACCAAGGACCTGGGTTCGACTCCAGCCTGAGTTGACTATCTGTCTGGCTTTCCTCCTGCAGTCCAAAGATGTGCAGGTTAGAGTGGTTTGGCCATGGCAAATTGCCCCATAGTGTCCAGGGTTGGGTGGATTAGCCATGGAAAATGCAGGGTTACAGAGACGGAAGCTGGGGGGGGGGAAATTGGGTCACTCTTCAGTGGGTCAGTGTGGAGTCAATGGGCTGAATGGGCTGCTTCCACACTGTAGGGATTCTATTTGCCTGTGGACTTGTGTACAGATAAAACAACTACCTGCATGGGAGAGAGGAACGAAAGGTTTAGAAGGTGGTGGAGTCTGAGTTGCCATAGCAACGTGCCTGTTGTAGTCTGAAGCTATGGATGGTGGAAACTCCAATGTTCCTCCTATCACATGACCAGGCGTCGCTCCCCCTCACCATATTTTACAAGTTGACTCTCAATCTGTTTGGCTATTTTTTAAAACCTACCTCCGTTAGCCACCAAGTTCGGAATGGGACTCGAACCCAGAGCTTCCAGCTCAGAGGTCGGGACACTACCCACTGCGTAATGAGGCCTTGGACTCAGATACACAACTCACTGAAAGTAGCCACACAGGTGAGTGAAGCTAGTCAAAAGAACCACAAACATTCTCAAGAGATGGAATTGAAAAGCAGATGGGTTTACCGAGCAGCTAGCCCCTAATTTAACAATAAAGTCACTCTCTTAGCAACAGGGGCCTACCCCCAAGGGGTGTTTCTATGGAGCCTGCCATACTTCAGCATAAATTCTCTTCTGAAGTTCAGGTTGAGGCACGTTATTTGACACAGGGTAAAGTGAGAGCCAACCTCACACTGCAACCGGGCTGCTGCTCCTGGATGGTTTCCATTTTGACACACCAGTTGTAAAGCGCTAGGAACTGAATAGCCAGGAACCAATCATATGTGCAAGTGTCCCAGGGGGCCACATTCCTGGCTTCACGGCAGGGTCAGACTCTGTACTAAGGCAGCGTAGCAAGCTGCATTAAACACAGAGGGGTCTAACGTTTCCAGGCCTAATGTGTGGCTATTTCAAACAGCTGGGAACCCAATAGTACCTCAAGTAGGAAAATGTTCCAAATCCCACTCCTCATAGAACATAGACCATAGAACATAGATCAGTACAGCACAGAACAGGCCCTTCAGCCCACGATGTTGTGCCGACCACTGATCCTCATGTATGCCCCCTCAAATTTCTGTGACCATATGCATGTCCAGGAGTCTCTTAAATGTCCCCAATGACCCTGCCTCCACAACTGCTGCTGGCAACGCATTCCATGCTCTCACAACTCTCTGTGTAAAGAACCCGCCTCTGACATCCCCTCTATACTTTCCTCCAACCAGCTTAAAACTATGACCCCTCGTGTTAGTCATTTCTGCCCTGGGAAATAGTCTCTGGCTATCGACTCTATCTATGCCTCTCATTATCTTGTATACCTCAATTAGGTCCCCTCTCCTCCTCCTTTTCTCCAATGAAAAAAGTCCGAGCTCAGTCAACCTTTCTTCATAAGATAAGCCCTCCAGTCCAGGCAGCATCCTGGTAAACCTCCTCTGAACCCTCTCCAAAGCATCCACATCTTTCCTACAATAGGGTGACCAGAACTGGACGCAATATTCCAAGTGCGGTCTAACCAAAGTTTTATAGAGCTGCAACAAGATCTCACGGCTCTTAAACTCAATCCCCCTGTTAATGAAAGCCAAAACACCATATGCTTTCTTAACAACTCTGTCCACTTGGGTGGCCATTTTAAGGGATCTATGTACCTGCACACCAAGGTCCCACTGTTTCTCCACACTGCCAAGAATCCTATCCTTAATCCTGTACTCAGCTTTCAAATTCGACCTTCCAAAATGCATCACCTCACATTTATCCAGGTTGAACTCCATCTGCCACCTCTCAGCCCATCTCTGCATCCTGTCAATGTCCTGCTGCAGCCTACAACAGCCCTCTATACTGTCAACGATACCTCCGACCTTTGTGTCGTCTGCAAACTCGCTGACCCATCCTTCAATCCCCTCATCCAAGTCATTAATAAAAATTACAAACAATAGAGGCCCAAGGACAGAGCCCTGTGGAACACCACTCACCACTGACTTCCAGGCAGAATATTTTCCTTCTACTACCACTCGCTGTCTTCTGTTGGTCAGTCAATTCTGTATCCAGACAGCTAAGTTCCCCTGAATCCCATTCCGCCTGACCTTCTGAATGAGCCTACCATGGGGAACCTTATCAAATGCCTTGCTGAAGTCCATATACACCACATCCACAGCTCGACCCTCATCAACTTTTCTAGTCACATCCTCAAAGAACTCGATAAGGTTTGTGAGGCATGACCTGCCCCTCACAAAGCTGTGTTGACTGCATTTAATCAAGCCATGCTCTTCCAGATGGTCATAAATCCTATCCCTCAGAATCCTTTCTAACACCTTGCAGACGACAGACGTGAGACTTACTGGTCTGTAATTACCGGGGATTTCCCTATTTCCTTTCTTGAAGAGAGGAATTACATTTGCCTCTCTCCAGTCCTCAGGTACGACTCCAGTGGAGAGCGAGGATGCAAAAATCTTCGCAAGTGGCGAAGCAATCGCATTTCTCGTTTCCCAAAGCAGCCGAGGACAAATCTGGTCCGGGCCTGGCGACTTGTCAATCTTAATGTTTAACAAAATTTTCAGCACATCAGCTTCCTCTATCTCTATCCATTCCAGCATGCACACCTGCTCTTCAAAGGTTTCATTCACTACAAAGTTAGTTTATTTCGTAAAGACAGAAGCAAAAAACTCATTTAGGGCTTCCCCTACATCCTCAGACACCACACACAAGTTCCCTATGCTATCCCTGATCGGCCCTACTCTTTCTTTGACCATTCTCTTATTCCTCACATAAGTGTAAAATGCCTTTGTGATCTCCCTAATACGTTCTGCCCAGCCTTTCTCGTGCCCCCTCCTGGCTCTCCTCAAACCATTTTTAAGCTCCTTCCTTGCCTTCCTGTAGAGCTGAGCTTGAACTTGGCTTCCTCCACCTTATGTAAGCTACCTTCTTCCTTTTGACGAGGAGCTCCACCGCTCTCGTCATCCAAGGTTCCTTTATCTTACCCCTTCTTGCCTGTCTCAGAGCGACATATTTATTCATCACTCGCAACAACTGTTCCTTAAACAGTCTCCACATGTCCATAGTGCTTTTACCCTGGAACAATTGCTCCCAGTCCATGCTTCCTAACTCATGTCTAATCGCATCATAGTTTCCTCTTCCCCAATTAAATATCCTCCCATTTTGCCTAATCCTCTCCTTCTCCATAGCTATGTAGAATGTGAGGCAGTTGTGGTCACTATCACTAAAATGCTCTCCCACCACAAGATCTGATACCTGATCCTCAAACTCAATGAGCACTGCATTCGATGAGAGGGAGGTAAAGGGAGTAGTTGAGGTAGATAACATGAAGGGGAAGTTAGACAAATGCACCAGGAAGAAAGGAATATGTTGATGGATGAGATGAAGAGGGTAGCTTTCGGTTTTCAGAGTAGCAGGCAGTGACGGGGGGTGGGGGAGGGGGTGGGAGCAGTGAATGTACTGCAGGGGTTCAATGCTGGGACCTCAGCTGTTCACAATATACATTAACAATTTGGACAAAGGAATTCAGATGACGCTAAGGTGGCAGTCTGTGCTGTGAAGGGGATGCTAAGAGGCTGCAGGGTGACTTGGACAGACTGGCTGTGTGGGCAAATACTTGGTAAATGCATATAAGGTGGATAAATGTGAGGTTATCCATTTTGGTCACAAAAACAGGAAGGCAGATTATGATCGGAATGGTGACAGTTTAGGAGAAGGTGAGGTGCAACAAGACCTGGGTGTCATGGGGGAGGAGTCGCTGAAGGTTGGCGTGCAGGTGGAGCAGGCCGTGAGGAAAGCTCTCCTTCATAACGAGAGGATTAGGATACAGGAGGAAGGATGTCTTGCTGCAGTTATACCGTGCCGTGATGAAGCCACACCTTGAGTACTATGTGCAGTTTTAGTCTCCGAATCTGAGAAAGGACATTCTTGCTACTGAGGGAGTCCAGCAAAGGGTCACCAGACTGATTCCTGAGATGGCAGGACTGACAGATGAGGAAGGACTGGGTCGAGTGGGCTTGTATTCGCTGGAATTTAGCAGAATTGGAAGGGGGGGGGTGGAATCTCATAGAAACATAAAATCCTGATGGGACTGGACAGGCTAGACCCAGGAAGAATGTTCCCGATGTTGGGAAGGTCCAGAACTAGGGGTCACAGTCTAAGAATAAGGGGTAAGGCATTCAGGACTGAGATGGGAAAGAATTTTTTCACTCAGAGAGTTTGTGAACTTGTGGAATTCTCTCCCACAGGAAGCTGTGGGGGACAGTTCATCAGATATCTTCAAGAGGGAGCTGGATGTCACCCTTGTGGCCAAAGGGCATGGGGAGAGGGCAGGAATGGGATACTGGGATTGTATGGTCAGCCATGATCGTATTGAATGGTGGGGCAGGTTCGAAGGGCCGAATGGCCACCTGCTGCACCTACTTCCTATATGTTCCGATATATGAGAGGAGACTTGTGCGTGGATTGCAGACATCGGGGAAGACTTGTTAGACTGAATGATCTGGTTCTGCCCTGTAACCTCTCTGTAAAAACAAAATATTTACACCACTAAGCAATAACCCCATTGATAAATGAAGCATAAATTCCATCCACATGCAGACGTTCCAACTCATAAGTACCACACAGTAAATACCACGCGATTTAATACAGTAATGTTGATTCCCCATGGCCCACTGTGTGTGCTTACTGTGTGGGTCACAGCAGGAGGAACATGATTCTCTCATACATTTACCAAGGGGCGAGGAGAAATGCTGGAGGCTTGACTCAGTCAGTTATTCCCACAGCTTTCCATCTGGGTCTCACCAGAATCAAACAAAATGTGTGGGGGGGGGGTGGAGGGGTGGGGGTGAGCTCATTGCTTACAGTCGCGAATAACTGTGCTTCCCTTCGACCCATTGATGCTATCTTGACCCACCAACTCCCAGGTTCAACATGAGCATTGTTGAGGAAATCAGAATCGACGTTGAACAGAGGAGCAAAGGGAATGCAAATTCACAGGCCACTTCAGATTGCAATGCAAGTTGCGGGGGAGATGACATTCTATGGTATTGTCGTCGGACTGTTAATCCAGAGACTCAGGCGGGGACCGGGGTTCGAATCCCGCTTCCCGAGTGAGTGGCACGGTGGCTAGCACTGCTGCCTCACAGCGCCAGAGACCTGGGTTCAATTCCCACCTCAGGCGACTGACTGTGTGGAGTTTGCACGTTCTCCCCGTGTCTGCGTGGGTTTGCTCCGGTTTCCTCTCACAGTCCAAAGATGTGAGGGTCGGTGTGGACTTGTTGGGCCGAAGGGCCTGTTTCCACACTGTAAGTAATCTAATCTAATCTTCCCAGATGGTGGAATTTGAATTCAATAAGAAGAAAATCTGATAATAAGAGTGCAATGATGACCATTGCCGATTGTCAGATAAACCCACCCAGTTCCCTAATCCCCATTAGGGAAGGTCTGAACTACACGTGACTCCAGGCCAACAGCAACATGGTTGACTCTTTCTTAGATTACTTACAGTGTGGAAACAGGCCCTTCGGCCCAACAAGTCCACACCGACCCGCAACCCACCATTTACCCCTTACCTAACACTACAGGCAATTTAGCATGGTCAATTCACCCGACCCGCACATCTTTGTGACTGTGGGAGGAAACCGGAGCACACGGAGGAAACCCACGCAGACACGGGGAGAATGTGCAAACTCCACACAGTTGCTTGAGGCGGGAATTGAACCCGGGTCTCTGGCGCTGTGAGGCAGCTGTGCTAACCACTGAGCCACCGTGCCGCCCACTAAACTGCACTCTGGACAATAAATGTTGGTCCGGACAGTGATGGCCTTTCATCCCATGAATGAATTTTTCAAAAAAGATTAACAAGAGCTTAAAAAAGGAAACAGCCCAAATACTGGGGCTTTACTTCAAGAAGGATAGAATTGGAAAGTAGGGAGGTTAGACTGAACCTGTCGAACATCGATCTGACCAGACTTGGAGAGCTGCGTGCTTTTCTGGCTGCCATATTATTAAAAGGATGTAAACAGACACTGGACAAGTTACAAGAAGTTTCCAACGATGGTTTTAATTTGACGGGCTTTGTCTGTGACTGATGTTTATTGCCCATCCCTAATTGCCCCTCAAACTGCTCGGCCATTGTAGAGGGCGGTTAAGAGTTAACCACATTGGCTGTGTGGGTTAGCACTCACATGGAGGCCAGGCTGGGTCAGGATGGCAGATTTCCTTCCCTTAAGGACATGACTGAACCAGATGGGGTTATTTATATGACAGTCAGTTCTCATGGTTGCTATTAATGAGACTAACCTCACATTCCACATTCCAGATGACCATCTCCAATGAAGACAATCTAACCACTGCCCCTTGACATTCAATGGTGTTGCCATCATGGAATCCCCCACTATCAACATCCTCTTCCCATTGACCAGAAAATGAATTGGACTTACCATATGGATACAGTGGCTACAAGAGCAGGTCCAAGGCTGGGAATCCTGCAGTGAGTAACTCCCCTCCTGACTCCCCAAAGCCTGTCCCACCATCTCCAACTCACAAGTCAGGAGTGTGATGGAATACTCCCCACTTGCCCCTGGATGGGGGCAGCTCCAGCAACACTCAAGAAGCTCGACACCATCCAGGACAAAGCAGCCGTTTGATTGGCCCCACATCCGCAAACACCCACTCCCTCCCCCCACCGACGCTCAGTAACAGCATCTACAAGATGCCCTGCAGGAATTCACCAAAGATCCTCAGACAGCACCTTCCAAACCCACCATCACTTCCATCTAGAAGGACAAGGGCAGCAGATACATGGGAACACCACCCCCTGCAAGTTCCCCTCCAAGCCCCTCACCATCCTGACTTGGAAATATATTGCCGTTCCTTCAGTGTCGCTGGGACAGAATCCTGGAATTCCCTCCCTCAGGGCATTGTGGGTCAACCCACAGCGCATGGACTGCAGTGGTTCAAGATGGCAGCTCACCCCCCACCTTCTCAAGGGGGGCAACTAGGGACGGGTAATAAACACTAGCGATTCCTGTGTCACGTGAACAAATAATTTTTAAAAAAATATCAATTGACGTTCGAATGCCGCCCGCTGTGATATTGGGATTTAAGTCTATGCCCATAAATTGTTCACCTGAGTTATTTGCCCACTGGCATTACCACTATGCCAGCTCTATCCCGAACATATGGTCAAACAGCAAAGAAACAACAAGGTCAGATCCACAAGGATGCGTGGGCGTGTGTCCTTCTCCTGGAAAGGGAAGGCTGAAGGAGGATGTTAAAACACAACATCTCTCAATCAAGTGGATACGGGGAGAATGTTTCCTCTTGGGAACAGCAGAACCAGAGACCGTCAATAAAAGCGTCATTGACAAATCCCACCGGGAATTCAGAGGAACCATTTTCACCAGTGATTGGTTGCGGTGAATGGTAAAGATGCATTTGATGGGAAGCGCCAAGAGTTTGGGAGGTTTTTGTGGATTGGGTGAGATAAAAGAGGGAGAAGCAAAAACACCAGCATGGAGTGGTTTGGCCGCATCCCCTGTTTCTGTGTATGACAGGATGGCAGAACCAAGGCTGGTCATACAGTGATCATATTGAAGGGAGATAACAGGCTGGAAATTCTGAGGTAAAACATCACAGGAATCGCTGATGTCAGTGGGAAGGGACTGGGCACTACCACCTTCTCCCTTATTCCTATGCCAGCAACAGTCTGCCTTAGACTAGCAGCCGTTGGTAATGCGGCTGTTCTCTGGCAGCCATGTTTATGGCCTGCTTTGCTCTTACTTTCTTGCAATCACTTGACAATCTTTCATTCTCAATGTCTCTATTGGACTATAATCCCCAATAAAAGCTTTCACATATGAGGAACGTTTGAGGACTCTGGGGCTACACTTGATGGAGTTTAGAAGGATGATTGGGGGAATCTAACTTACAGAATACTGAATGGCCTGGGCAGAGTGGATGTTGGTAAGATGCTTCCATTGGTAGGAGAGAAGAGGACTCAAGGGCACAGCCTTACAGCAAAGGGAAGACCTTTTAGAACAGAGATAAGGAGAAACGTCTTCAGCCAGAGAGTGGTGAATCTATGTAATTCACTGCCACAGAAGGTTTCTGAGGCCAGATCATTGAATATATTTAAGACTGAGATAGATAGGTTCTTGATTGCCAAGGGGATCAAAGGTTATGGGGATAAGGCAGGAAAATCGAGTTGAGAAACTTAGCCATGCTGGAATGGCGGAGCAGACTCAGTAGGAGGAACGGCCTAATCTCTGCTCCTATGTCTTATGGGCATTGGCCAACGAGAGAAGTCAAGTCAATCTTCAGCCGGATTAACTTGCGCTCTGTCCTCCATCTGTAATCCACTCTCCCCCTCCATAACCCAGCTCTGACAAGGAATATTCTTCAAAAAAAAAGCCAAAGACGTGCAGAAATCTGAAACAGAAACAGAAATTGCTGGAGAAACTTCTTTCATGTGTAAATCACAAAACCCTTCTTTTTAAAGTTGCATTCTCGGGTTAGCTGTTAACAATGGTGATAGCTAGACAATATGTTGAAGGTGTTAGCCCCCTGTGTTCTCTGTCTATGACCTGATATTTAGATTAATTCTAATCTAATAAGTGAGATAACAGTGTTTTACATAAATTCCTACAGTTTTTGAGCTCAGAGTTCTACATGAATGTATGCAGTTTTTGAGCAGAGTGCAATGTAACTCTGCAAGTACAAATTCACCCCACACAATATATGTGTGCATGTGGGTGTGTGTGTGTCTGCCTGGGGTGGGGGTTGTGAGTGTGTGTGTGTGTGTGTGTGTGGGTGTGTATAGTGCAATGGTGATTACCTGTAATGTGACATGAACCCAAGGTCCCGGTTGAGGCCCTCCCTATGGGTACCGAACTTACTATCAGCCTCTGCTCGGCCACTGTCCTCTGCTGCCTGTCCCGATATCCGCCTTGGAGGATGGTCACCCGAAGGTCCGAGGCTGAATGTCCTGGACCACTGAAGTGTTCCCCAACTGGGAGGGACCCCTCCTGTCTGTTGATTGTTGTGCGGTGCCCATTCATCCGTTGTCATAGCCTTTGCTCGATTTCCCCAATGTACCATGCCTTTGGGCATCCTTGTCCGCAACATATAAGATAGACAATGTTGGCTGAGTCACATGAATATCTGTCATGTACATGGTGGGAGGTGTCCCCACGTGTAATGGTGGTGTCCCTGTCCACACTCTGGCACGTCTTGCAGCATCTACTGTGACAGGGTTGTATGGAGTTGTCCTGAAGGCCAGGCAGTTTGCTATGAACCATGATCTGTTTGAGGTTTGGTGGTTGTTTAAAGGTGAGAGGTGGAGGCGTGGGGAAGGTCTTGGTGAGGTGCTCATCCTCATTGATAATGTGGTGCAGGCTGTGAAGAACATGGTGTAATTTTTCAGCTCCTGGGAAGTACTGACCAACGAAGGGTACCCTGTCAGTTGCAGCACGTGTCTGTCTCCTGAGGAGGTCATTACGGTTCCTTGCTGTGGCACGTCGGAACTGGCAGCCGATGAGTTGAGCGTCGTACCACGTTCTTGTGAGGGCATCCTTGGGTACTTCCAGGTGCCCGTCACATTCCTCCACATCTGAGCAGATCCGGTGTACACGTAGGGCTTGTCCAGAGGGGATGGCTGTTTTAATATGTTTTGGGTGGAAGCTGGAGAAGTGTAACATTGTGAGGTTGTCTGTGGGTTTGCGGTAGAGTGAGGTGCTGAGGTGTCCGTCCTTGATGGAGACGCATGTGTCCAAGAATGAGACAGATGGTAGAGAGGAGTCCATGGGGAGTTTGATGGTGGGATGAAACTTGTTGATATCACTGTGTAGTTTTATCAGTGACTCTTCGCCATGGGTCCAGAGGAAGAAAATGTCATCAATGACCCTGGTGTACAATGTTGGTTGGAGATCCTGCATAGGATTTGGAGATTTACACTATACACACACACACACACAGATATTCCTACACACACACACTCTCACATACACACGGACACAAGGTACACACAGACACGCACACAGACACCCACACACACCCTTATAGACACACACACTCCCACGCTCACACATGCATCCACTCACAGACTTAAGACACTCTGCACCCACCACACACATACACACACACACACACACACACACACACATGCACACATATATTGTGTGGGGTGAATTTGTTCTTGCAGAGTTACATTGCACTCTGCTCAAAAACTGCATACATTCATGTAGAACTCTGAGCTCAAAAACTGTAGGAATTTATGTAAAACACTGTTATCTCACTTCATAGATTAGAATCAATCTAAACATCAGGTCATAGACAGAGAACCCAGGGGGCTAACACCTTCAACATATTAGGTAAAAACAATGACTGCAGACGCTGGAAACCAGATTCTGGATCAGTGGTGCTGGAAGAGCACAGCAGTTCAGGCAGCGTCCAACTGCTCGTTGGACGCTGCCTGAACTGCTGTGCTCTTCCAGCACCACTGATCCAGAACCTTCAACATATTGTCTATCTATCACCATTGTTAACAGCTAACCCGAGAATGCAACTTTAAAAAGAAGGGTTTTGTGATTTACACATGAAAGAAGTGAAACTATCACTGTATTCTAACAGATGAAAGGCTTAACAGACAATCAATTTTTCAATGTATAATTTCAGTTACATCACACTGTAAATGTTTGCTATAAATTCTGTGTTATGATCGAGGCCTTTTCAATCACCTGATGAAGGAGCGTCGCTCCGAAAGCTAGTGTGCTTCCAATTAAACCTGTTAGACTATAACCTGGTGTTGTGTGATTTTTAACTACGGGACAATTTAGCATGGCCAATCCACCCTAACCTGCACATCCCTGGGCACTATGGGGCAATTTAGCATGGCCAATCCACCCTAACCTGCACATCCCTGGGCACTATGGGACAATTTAGCATGGCCAATCCACCCTAACCTGCACATCCCTGGGCACTATGGGACAATTTAGCATGGCCAATCCACCCTAACCTGCACATCCCTGGGCACTATGGGGCAATTTAGCATGGCCAATCCATCCTAACCTGCACATCCCTGGGCACTATGGGACAATTTAGCATGGCCGATCCACCCTAACCTGCACATCATTGGACTGTGGGAGGAAACTGGAATACCCGGAGAAAACCCACACAGACACTGGGGAAAATGTACAAACTCCACACAGACAGGATTGAACCCGGGTCCCTGGCGCTGTGAGGCAGCAGTGCTAACCACTGAGCCACCGTGCCTACCTAGAGATGAATGATGGGTTGGGGGGGAGGTGGAAGCGGGAGGTTAGAGATGGAGCGCAGGAGAAGACAATAGGAATGAGGCAGACATCGGAATGGGAAATGGTCAGCCTGGGAGAATCAGTCACTGCCAATGAGACCTATTTGTGACTGCCAGTGAGAGAAATGAGATTGGTGACTGTCATGGATACAGTTGCCTGATATTCAATGGTGGCAACATGACCATGATCTTCCCCCCATTCCCAGCTCGTCGTCCCCCATCCGCCTCCTCTTCACCATGGACATGCAATCCCTGGACACATCCATCCCCCATCAGGACGGTCTCAGGACTCTCCGCTTCCTCCTGGAATAAAGGCCCCGACTGTGCCTACCCACCACCAGCCTCCTCCACCTCACCCTCAACACCTTCGTTTTTAACTCCTCTCATTTTCTTCAGGTCAGACGGGTGGCCGTGGGGACTCGCAATGGGCCCCAGTTCTTCCTGTCTCTTTGTGGGGCATGGGGAAGATTCCTTGTTCCAAACCTACTCCCCACCTACATCTCTTCCTCCGGTATCTCAATGATATCATCAGTGCTGCTTCCCTCGATCATCCGGAATTGGAGAACCCGATCAAGTTTGCTTCCAATTTCTGCCCTGCTCTCATCTGCACCATCTCTGCCTCCTCCCTTCCCTCCTTTGACATCGATGTTCCCATTTCTGGGAATAGGCGCCATCAATATCCACTTCAAACCCACTGACTCCAACAGTTGCCTTGACCGTACATCCTCACACCCTGCTTCCTGGAAAGACTCTGTTCCATTCTTCCAGTTCCTCCATCATGGCTGTTAGCAGACTTCTGATTGGCCCCCTCCTGTATTAGAGTTGACCTTTCTCTGCCCCTTCTCTGTAGCTGCAACACTGTCTTCCGCATTCTGTTCTATTACCTTGATACCTTATGCAAAGTATGATTTGTCTGACTAGGACGCAAAACAATATGTTTCACTGTATCTCGGTCCGTGTGACAAGAATAAACCAAATCAAATCAAAAAGATCTCACCCAAAAAGTCTGTTTCACTGATGCCAACCTCTGAAACAAGGGGAACCTCTGAAATGTCCACCTTCTTCCTCAACCAAGGATTCGCCAGCACCAGAGCTGACAGGGCCCTCCTGACAGGGCCGGGTCTGACCCATCTCCTGCACTTCCTCCTTCACCCACCTGCAACAGTGATTGGGTTCCCCTTGTCCTTACCTACCGTCCCACTGGCATCCACATCCAGAGGATCTTCAGCTTACCATTTCCACCACCTTCAGTGAGATGCTACCCCCAGACAGGTATTCCCCTCCCCTCCCCCAGTCTGCCTTCCGCAGAGACCATTCCCTCCGGTCCACTCTACCTTCACTCCCAACGCCTCCCCTCCCCCACTCTGCCTCCCCCTGTAACCACTGTAGGTGGAACACCTACCCACTGACTTCCTCCATCCTCAGTATCCAAGGGCCCAAGTCCACCCTCCAGGTGAAGCAGTACTTTACCTGCACTTCCCACAATCTAGACGACTGCATTCACTGCTCACAATGTGCTCTCCTCTGCACTAGGGCAATGAAGTGTTGCCTGGGGAACCGGTTCGCAGAACACCTACGTTCTGTCCACAAAAAGACCCTGAGCTTCCAGTTGCCTGCCACTTTCACGCCCCACCCTGTTCCAACCTCTCTGTCTCAGGCTTGCTGCAGGGCTCCAGGGAAGCTCCGTGCAAGCTGCAAGAACAGCACACGGGTTTCCACTCGGGACCCCCGCAATCTTCTGCACTCAATATCAAGTTCAGCAATTTTCAGGCTTACATAGAACATAGCGCAGTACAGGCCCTTCGGCCCTCGATGTTGCGCCAACCTGTGGAACCAATCAGAAGCCCATCCCACCTACACTATTCCATTTTCATCCATATGTTTATCCAATGACCATTTAAATGCCCTTAAAGTCAGTGAGTCTATAACTGTTAGAGGCGGTGCATTCCACGCCCCTACTACTCTCTGAGTAAAGACACTACCTCTCACATCTGTCCTATATCTATCACCCCTCAGTTTAAAGCAATGTCCCCTTGTGCTAGCCATCACCAACAGAGGAAAAGGGCTCTCACTGTCCACTCTATCTAACCCTCTGATTATCTTATATGTCTCAATTAAGTCACCTCTCAACATTCTTCTCTCTAACAAAAACAGCCTCAAGTCCCTCAGCCTTTCCTCATAAGACCTTCCCTCCATACCAGGCAACATCCTGGTAAATCTCCTCTGAGCCCTTTCCAAAGCTTCCACATCCTTCTTATAATGTAGTGACCAGAACGGTACACAATACTCCAAGTGCGGCCGCACCAGAGTTTTGTACAGCTGCAGCATAATGTCATGGTTCCAGAACTCAATCCCTCTATTAACAAAAGCTAACACACTGTATGTCTCCTTAACAACCCTATCAACCTGGGTCAAAAAGTGTGGTGCTGGAAAAGCGCAGCAGGCCAGGCAGCATCCGAGAGCAGGAGAATCAATGTTTCGGGCATAAGCTCTCCTTTAGAACAGGAAGGCAGATTACTACCTCAATGGAATCAATTTAGGTAAAGGGGCAGTACAGAGAGATCTGGGTGTTCTTGTACACCAGTCAATGAAGGTGAGCATGCAGGTACAGCAGGTAGTGAAGAAGGCTAATAACGTGCTGGCCTTCATAACAAGAGGGATTGAGTATAGAAGCAAAGAGGTGTTTCTGCAGCTGTACAGGGCCCTGGTGAGACCACACCTGGAGTACTGTGTGCAGTTCTGGTCTCCAAATTTGAGGAAAGACATTCTGGCTATTGAGGGAGTGCAGCGTAGGTTCACGAGGTCAATTCCTGGAATGGTGGGATTACCTTACACTGAAAGACTGGAGCGACTGGGCTTGTATACCCTTGAGTTTAGAAGACTGAGAGGGGATCTGATTGAGACATATAAGATTATGAAAGGATTGGACACTCTGGAGGCAGGAAACATGTTTCCGCTGATGGGTGAGTGCCGAACCAGAGGACACAGCTTAAAAATACGGGGTAGACCATTTAGGACAGAGATGAGGAGAAACTTCTTCACCCAGAGAGTGGTGGCTGTGTGGAATACTCTGTCCCAGAGGGCAGTGGAGGCCCAGTCTCTGGATTCATTTAAGAAAGAGTTGGATAGTGCGCTCAAGGATAGTGGAATCAAGGGTTATGGAGACAAGGCAGGAAGAGGATACTAATTAGGAATGATCAGCCATGATCATATTGAATGGCAGTGCAGGCTCGAAGGGCTGAATGGCCTACTCCTGCACCTATTGTCTATTGTCTATTGCCCGAAACGTCAATTCTCCTGCTCCTCAGATGCTGCCTGGCCTGCTGCGCTTTTCCAGCACCAGACCTTTCAACTCTGATCTCCAGCATCTGCAGTCCTCACCTTTTTCCTATCAACCTGGGTGGCAACTTCAGGGATCTATGCACATGGACACAGAGATCTCTCTGCTCATCTAAACTACCAAGAATCTTTCCAATAGCCCAGTGCTCTTTATTCCTGTTGCTCCTTCCAAAGTGAATCACCTCACACTTTTCCACATTAAACTCCATTTGCCACCTCTCAGCCCAGCTCTGTAGTTTATCTATGTCTCTCTGGAACCGACAACATCCTTCAGCACTGTCCACAACTACACCGACCTGAGTGTTATCCACAAATGCTTGAGCTTGAGCTCTTCAATGTCCTTACCCCAACCCCCACAATCTAAGCCTTGTTATCACATGGGCTGCTACCACATACAACCCATTGTCAGCCACTAATGGTCCCCATTAGCAGCTATTCATTCTCC
>NC_083453.1:3947500-3998507 GCF_020745735.1 Hemiscyllium ocellatum
CATTCTCTCTCACACACACACAAACACACACTCTCACACACAAATACACACACACACTCTAATACACTCACACATACACACACAAACACACTCTCAAACACACACACAAACACTCACGCACTCTCACACAAACACTCACACACACCAACACACTCTCACACACACACACTCTCACACTCACACTCTCTGACACACAGACACTCTCACTCTCACTCTCACACACGCAGGCGCTCATACACACACACACACACACAGAGTCACTCACCCACACACACACACAGACACTCACACACACACACACAGAGTCACTCACCCACGCACACACACACACAGACACACACATACAGACACTCACACACACACACACACACACACAGAGTCACTCACCCACACACACACACACACACACACACACAGAGTCACTCACCCATACACACACACACACAGACACACACACTCATCCTCCTCCAGCATCAGCCACTGCTCAAGGCCTTCGCAATTTCATGGGTTACTTCAAAACCCACCTCCTTTTCCTTGGCCGGTTCGGTTTTTCAATGATGCACTACCATGTCCCCTTTCCGACCTCGGCCTGAATATGACTATCAGGCCCATATGTCATCATTGAACAATGTTTTCAAAGAGGACCCTTATTGGCTTTGGGGCAGGTGACCAGACTGCCTGATCTAAAATTGCAGACAGACAGAGCTGAGCAGAGAAATAAGGCCATCGCTCAATTTTAATTGCCCTATCCATCCCAAGGAGCCTCAGGAGATGGGGAGTGAAAATCCATAACAACACGACGGCTGGAGGAGGAGCGCCTCATCTTCCGTCTGGGAACCCTCCAACCACAAGGTATGAATTCAGATTTCTCCAGTTTCCTCATTTCCCCTCCCCCCACCTTGTCTCAGTCGGTTCCTTCAACTCAGCACCGCCCTCCTAACCTGCAATCCTCTTCCTGACCTCTCCGCCCCCACCCCACTCCGGCCTATCACCCTCACCTTGACCTCCTTCCACCTATCCCACCTCCATCGCCCCTCCCCCAAGTCCATCCTCCCTACCTTTTATCTTAGCCTGCTTGGTACACTCTCCTCATTCCTGAAGAAGGGCTCATGCCTGAAACATCGATTCTCCTGCTCCTTGGATGCTGCCTGACCTGCTGCGCTTTTCCAGCAACACATTTTTCAACTCTGATCTCCAGCATCTGCAGACCTCACTTTCTCCCAGTGAAAACCAGGATCAAGGGTTGGCTTTCAATTGACCTTTATTTCTCTCTCAACATTCTGACTGGGAGTGTTTTGCCATCCCAAGACCCTGAATTACAGCTGAAATCAGGGAATGCTATGAATCGAGGAATTTTGACCTTTCACCCCCTGAGCTAAAGAACAAAGTTGAGGACTGTAGCATTGTACTGGGGGAGTTTTGAGTGAGGTGTCTGCTCCTGGCGCTAGTATTTGTTTTTTTGATACTTGGCAATAGTTTCTTGGCTGAAGGTTTTTATGGAGCAGAGTCAAAGCCATTGTCCCAGGTCTCCCTTTGGTCTTAGTTTGGGGGTCTCCAAGTGTGAGACTGTGGTATTACATTGTGGGAAGGACATCTTGGTGGTCTGGGCCTGAATGCATTTCTATGGAACTAGCTCTCTGATTAAAAACGCTAACCTGACCCTGGAGTCAGCAGGCTTTCGGCCTACCAAGATCCATTCTTTGACTCTGCAAGCACAATAAGAAAAACATCCCAAAATGACCACCCACCGTGGGCGGCACGGTGGCACAGTGGTTAGCACTGTTGCCTCACAGCGCCTGAGACCCGGGTTCAATTCCCGCCTCAGGCGACTGACTGTGTGGAGTTTGCATGTTCTCCCTGTGTCTGCGTGGGTTTTCTCCGGGTGCTCCCACAGTCCAAAGATGTGCGGGTCAGGTGAATTGGCCATGCTAAATTGCACCTAGTGTTAGGTAAGGGGTAAATGTAGGGGTATGGGTGGGTTGCGCTTCAGCGGGTCGGTGTGGACTTGTTGGGCCGAAGGGCCTGTTTCCACACTGTAAGTAATCTAATCTAATCAAATCAGAAAGAACACTTTAGAATATTTAATAGAATTGCAGAATTAGTTGTGACTGAGGGGATGTGAGAGACAATTGCATGAATCACTCGAGAGAGAGAGAGAATTGAAAGCTGAGGGAGTGGTGGTAATTAATGGCTCAAAATGGGAACGAGAGGATTAAGCTTGCTGAGTTTTCAAATTGCCAAGAAAGGCCACAAAAAAGGGACCTTCCAGGAAGGTGCTCCACGAGTGTCTGTGTGGTAGATGAAGCTACAGCACTGTAACATTGACCTTTGCTCCCTAGCAACATGGCTGACAACTGCTGAGCATTGCATTGTGGGAGTTCGCCCTTTCGTATTTCCCCCCCCTAAAATCATAAAGAACTTCTCTCACATCGACAAGATCCCAGCTTCAGTCAATGTAGACACTAGCAGGCATTTATTTGGGCATCAGAGAGAACGTCTTCACTTGCAGACTCCTCCATGTCTGTCCAGTCTCGCAGGATTCGATTTAATTGAATGAACAATACTGACAGTTAAATGATAGAGCTGTGTCCCTGGCAATTTCACAACAGACCCAGCTTCACTTTTGACAGGAAGACATTTTCACTGTACACAAATAAATACTTGTTTCGCAACACTCGAGAAGCACAGTCCGCCTGTGTAAGGTGACCTTCTCTGAAAGTTGTTTGATGGAGGTGAACAAGATACAAGATCCAGTCATAGAGTTATAGAGATGTACAGCACACAAGCATACCATTCGGCCCAACTTGTCCATCCTAACCTAATCTAGTCCCATTTGCCAGCACCTGGCCCATATCCCTCTAAACCCTTCCTATTCATATACCCATCCGGATGCCTTTTAAATGCTGTAACTGTACCAGCCTCCACCACTTCCTCTGGCAGCTCATTCCACACACGCACCACACTCTGTGTGAGCAAGTTGCCCCTTGGGTCTGTTGTAAATCTTTCCCCTCTCACTTTAAGCCTATTCCTTCTAGTTCTGGACTCCCCCACCCTGGGGACAAGACCTTGTCTATTTATCCTATCCATGCCTCTCATGATTTTATAAACTTCTATAAGGTCACTCCTCCGACGCTCCAGGGAAAACAGCCCCAGCCTATTCAGCCTGTCCCTATAGCTCAAACTCCCCAGCCCCAGCAAGGTCCTTGTAAATCTTGTCTGACTTGTTTGAAGTTTCATGACATCTTTCCGATAGGAAGGAGACCAGAATTGCACGCAATATTCCAACAGTGGCCTAACCAATGTCCTGTACAGCGACAACATGACCTCCCATCTCCTGTACTCAATACTCTGACCAATAAAGGAAAGCATACCAGACGCCTTCTTCACTAGCCTATCTACCTGCGACTCCACTTTCAAGGAGCTATGAATCTGCACTCCAAGGTCTCTTTGTTCAGCAACACTCCCCAGGACCTTACCATTAAGTGTATAAGTCCTGCTAAGATTTGCTTTCCCAAAATGCAACACATCATATTTATCTAAATTAAACTCCATCTGCCACTTCTCAGCCCATTGGCCCATCTGGTCCAGATCCTGTTGTAATCTGAGGGAACCCTCTTCGCTGTCCACTACACCTCCAACTTTGGTGTCATCTGCAAACTTACTAACTGTACCTCTTATGCTCGCATCCAAATCATTTATGTAAATGACAAAAAGTAGAGGACCCAGCACTGATCCTTGTGGCACTCCACTGGTCACAGGCCTCCAGTCTGAAAAACAACCCTCCACCACCACCCTCTGTCTTCTACCTTCGAGCCAGTTCTGTATCCAAATGGCTAGTTCTCCCTGTATTCCATGAGATCTAACCTTGCTAACCAGTCTCCCATGGGGAACCCTGTCGAACGCCTTACTGAAGTCCATATAGATCACATCTACCGCTCTGCCCTCATCAATCCTCTTTGTTACTTCTTCAAAAAACTCAATCAAGTTTGTGAGACATGATTTCCCATGCACAAAGTTATATATCGAAAGAAACTCTTCCAGTCTTCCTCTATATTACTGGCTAGCCTATCCTTATATTTAATCTTTTCCCACCTTACTTTTTTGTTGTTCTCTGTTGGTCTTTGTAGGCTTCCCAATCCCCGGTTTCCCACTGCCCATCGCCACATTATATGTTTTCTCTGTTAGATATAGTTCTTACAGCTAAAGGGATCATAGGGTATGGAGAGAGGGCGATATTAGGGTATTGAGCTTGATGAGCACCCATGATCATGATGAAAGGTAAAGCAGCTTCAAGGGGGCCGAATGGCCTCCTATTGCTGCTATCTTTTACACTTCAATGTTCCTCAGCACCACCCTGGCCCTGACCTGCTCAGTGTGTTGGGGAAAGGACAACTCATAACCAAAGGGACAGTGTATTGCACAACATTTCCAGCAGTGGGATTAATCTTAGCAAAGCTGTGGCTCCATTTTGAGGAAAGGTCTTTGTACGTTCCCATTCCATTCGCCACTTGCTGGTGTAAACAGTTTCAGTTGGACTTACAATGGGCACCTGAAGCAGGCAGCATTCGAGATGACAGTCACGCCTCTGAGGCCGAGCCCCATGGGACACGTCTTCCAGTTCCACGGAAAGGTTTGAAACTACTATCATGAAGAGGCCCTTGCGCATTGATGAGGTTTCGGATCTGCTTTTGGAAAGCAGCATTCACTCCCATTCCTTTGTCACCGACCTCAAAGCTGCAATTGCCAAGTCTTACTGTCTGAGCCACTTCGGTATGTTGTACCTGGTTAGAGGCATTTTTTAATCAACATCTTCAGAGGTGTCTGACAGATAGAAAATAAGGATAAGTCCAGGCCGTTCAGCCCTGCGCTGCCACTTGTGGCTGAGAAACTCAGTCCCATGTTCCCTCTTTCTCCCTTTGATCCCTTTCGCCCTAAGAACTCTATCTAACTTCATTTTAGAAACATTCAATGTTTTATCCACAATCACTTTCTGTGGTAGAGAACTCCACAGGATCCCTACCCTCTGGGTGAAGACATTTCTCCTCAGCTCAGTCTGAAATGGCCTCCCCCTGTGCCCTTAGACTTGAGCCCCAGTTCTGGGCTCCCTCACAGCAGGAACACCTGTCCTGTGTTTACCCTGTCTCGAGATAGAATCCCTACAGTGTGGGAGTCGGCCATTTAGCTCACTCAGTTCACACCAACCCTCCAAAGAGCATCCCACCCTATCCCTGTAATGTTGCATTTCCTCATAGCTAACCCATCTCACCTGCACACAATGGACAATTTAGCATGGCCAATCTATCTAACCGGCACATCTCTGGACTGTGGGAGGAAACCCACATAGACACAGGGAGAATGTGCAAACTCCACACAGCCAGTGGCCTGAGGCAGGAATCGAACGTGGGACCCTGAGCGCTGTGAGGCAGCAGTGCTAACCACTGAGCCACTGTTCCAGGGATGTGGAGGGAATGCAACAAACAGTTTCCCAGGCTGCTTTCAGGGATGGAAGGACTGACATATGACTGGATCAGTTAGGGCTGGTTGATACTGTGGTTAGCACTGCTGCCTCACAGCGCTCAGGCACTCAGGTTCGATTCCCGCCTCAGGCCACTGGCTGTGTGGAATTTGCACATTCTCCCTGTGTCTATGTGAGTTTCCTTCCACAGTCCAGAGATGTGCCGGTTAGATAGATTGGCCATGCTAAATTGTCCATTGTGTGCAGGTGAGATGGGTTAGCTATGAGGAAATGCAGAGTTTGCACTTTCCCCCCGTGTCTGCGTGGGTTTAGCTTCGGTTTCCTCCCACAGTCTCAAAGACGTGTGGGTCAGGTGAATGGGCCATGCTACATTGCCCACAGCATTAGGTGCATTAGTCAGAGGGAAATGGGACTGGGTGGGTTACTCTTCAGAGTGACCTGGTTGGGCCGAAGGGCCTGTTTCCACACTGTAGGGAAGCCAACCTAATCTAATCTGAACCCAGGCCTCCTAGCTCACAGACAGGACAGTGACCACGGCAGCACAGGCGCTTGGTGATATGGTTATGCAGATAGTCACGGTCAAGAGCAAATCAGGCATCCACACAGGCAAAGCCAGTCAGAACAGAGGGCACTGGCTGGGGACCAGGACCAGGAGGTTTCGGCTCAGCTGACATTGGACTGGCTGACTGCCCTCTTTGCCTGAACTGGGTAACGTCTCCTTTGAGAAAGAGGAAAGAGTTTGAATTGCCCGCACATGTGGAGAGGTTCTTTTGATCTGAGTGTTGTCGCTGAACCCGAGACTGAGGGAGAGAATGAAAGGTCCGTGGGCTCTGATGCAACATGAAGTTTTAGTGAGACCACGGGGAGAATCTATCTGAGAAATGAAACAAAACGATTAATGAGTTATTGACTGGCTGGAAATGCACTGCCTTTGATCAAGTTTTCAAATTAGTGTCTGCTGTTACTAGTGAGCAATGCATCATTGCTGCAGTCAGGCCGGACTCACCTGTTTAATCCACTCAGCGTGATGAATTGCAGACAAAATCTCGCTGGCACGACTCTGAAATTTCAACCGAACCCTCACGATAATAAAATGAAGACTCCCGGATATCTGTCCAACTTTACAAAGCAATGATTCAGTTCACATTAGGCTGGATTGTTTTGCAGCAGAGGGTTGGATCTCTATCTCTGAACGCGCCACTGAACCTGCTGCTGTCTTCATCACTGGCTGGAGTTGGTTGGGATAGTCTGACCACTCGCAGAGGGTGGTACGGGCATGGAATGAGCTGCCAGAGGAAGTGGCGGAGGCTGGTACAATTGCAACATTTAAAAAGGCATTTGGATGGGTATATAAATAGGAAGGGTTTGGAGGGATATGGGCCCGGGTGCTGGCAGGTGGGACTAGATTGGGTTGGGATATCTGGGTCAGCATGGACGGGTTGGACCGAAGGGTCTGTTTCTGTGCTGTACATCTCTATGATTCTGTGACACTCCTGATGGGGGTCCATGATATGTGGGCTCAGAAACATTATCATTGTTATCCCTCACCTTCTGAACAATTTACTACACGGTAACATTCTAGGGTTTCTGAGGTGTAATGCTATTGTCCCTCCCTCTCAACCGGGAGGCTTGGATTCAAGCTTCAGAAGTGTATTCTAACATCTCTGAACAGAATGAATAGGTGAAAGTAAATAAAATGAACAAATCGTTTTGTTTTGTTGTGGTGCAGTAGTAGTGTCCTTACCTCCGAACCTGGAGGCCCATGTTCAAGTCTCACCTACTTCAGAGGTTTGTCATATCATTCCCTGAGCAGCTTGACTCGTTCAATCATGGGATGAGGGTATCACTGAGACCAACATTTATTGTCATAGAGACATACAGCACGGAAACGGACCCTTCGGCCCAACCAGTCCATGCTGACCATAATCCCAAACTAAACTAGTCCCACCTGCCTGCCCCTGACCCATCTCCCTCCAAACCTTTCCTATTCATGTCCTTATCCAAATGTCTTTTAAACATTGTAACTGTACCCACACCCACCACTTCCTCAGGAAGTTCATCCCACACACAAATCACACTCTGTGTAAAAAAGTTGCCCCTCATGTCTTTTTTAAATCTTTCTCCTCTCTCCTTAAAAATGTGCCTCCCAATCTTGAAATACCCCCGCACCCCCCATCCTAAGAAAAAGACACTTACCATTAACCCTATTGCCCATACCTAACTAATGCACATTGGCTGTGAATCTTGCATCCTATGGAGGCCAGACCAGCTAAGGAAGGCAGTTTCCCGACACTAAAGGACATTAGTGAACCAGATGGGGCTTTATTTGGGAGTACCCACTGGAATAACAAATTTGAGATCTGGACTGGTGAGCTAGAAGTCTGCGTTCAAATCCCACCGCTACAGTTGGGGAATTAAAATGGTAGCTGAAAATAGACAATAGGCAATAGGTGCAGGAGTAGGCCACTCTGCCCTTCGAGCCTGCACCGGCATTCAATATGATCATGGCTGATCATTCCTAATCAGTATCCTGTTCCTGCCTTATCCCCATACCCCTTGATCCCACTATCCTTGAGAGCTCTATCCAACTCTTTCTTAAATGAATCCAGAGACTGGGCCTCCACTGCCCTCTGGGGCAGAGTATTCTACACAGCCACCACTCTCTGGGTGAAGAAGTTTCTCCTCATCTCTGTCCTAAATGGTCTACCCCGTATTTTTAAGCTGTGTCCTCTGGTTCAACACTCACCCATCAGCGGAAACATGTTTCCTGCCTCCAGAGTGTCCAATCCTTTAATAATCTTATATGTCTCAATCAGATCCCCTCTCAGTCTTCTAAACTCAAAGGTATACAAGCCCAGTCGCTTCAGTCTTTCAGTGTAAGGTAATCCCGCCATTCCAGGAATTGACCTCGTGTTGCTGGAAAAGCGCAGCAGGTCAGGCAGCATCCAAGGAGAAGGAGAATCGATGTTTCGGGCATCAGCCCTTCTTCAGGAATTAAAATAACAATCCGTTAAATAAACAGGGAATTTAAAATAAAACACTAGCAACAACAGTTACCGTGACTCTTTGAGTAGAAGCTGATCTGGCCTAAACTAGTCCTCTTACTCTGTCTGACCTCTATGTGACCCTCCAGTCCCACATTGACTCAGAGCTGCCCTCTGAAATGGTCCAAGAAGCCACTCAGTTGGCAACTCACCACCAATATCTCAAGGGACACTGATGGATGGCCAATGGATGCTGAGGCTAAGTAGTGATGCCCATGCACTGTGCATCTTTTCGGTGACGTTTCTGCTCATCAAGATGGTCAGGCACCACCTTTACTTCTTTACCGTTTGCTGCAAGCTGTGAACGCTGAGCAAGCAGTACACTGGGTATGGAACAAACTGCACCACATAGGCAGCTGGCACGGGCACGGGCACTGGGCATATAAGGACACGGTTGTAAATTCATTCTCAGCTTTTTGGCCAAAAGCTGGTCCAGCCTACGACACCACGCCATGGGTAGGGGAAGGAGGCAGGTCCAGAATCCACCCCAGCGAGAAGGGGGGGGGGGGGGGTCAAGCCTCAAACATCCACAAACACCCCCTCCCTCCCCCCACCGACGCTCAGTAACAGCAGTGTGTCCCATCTACAAGATGCACTGCAGGAATTCACCAAAGATCCTCAGGCAGCACCTTCCAAACCCACCACCACTTCAATCGAGAAGGACAAGGGCAGCAGATACATGGGAACACCACCCCCTGCAAGTTCCCCTCCAAGCCCCTCACCACCCTGACTTGGAAATATATCGCCGTTCCTTCAGTGTCGCTGGGTCAAAAGCCTGTTGGCACCAATGCCAACCAACACAACACCACCTCCGGAGTCTGAGTTTCCGTGGCAACACACAAGTTTACATGCATGTTGTAGCCTGAAGCGATGGACACTGACAGGAAAGGCTCCAATTTCTATCATTGTGGAGCTGAGCAGGACTTTTATTCTCTTTTACTGCCTGCCATTGGTGCGCGTTGGAAAGATTTACAAGTTGATACTCAATCTTTTCAGCCTGTAATGATGCAGTTACCCTAGCTGTCAAGCTGACAAGTTGCAAGGAACATTTGCACCATCAAATACCTATCACTGACCATCTCCAACAAGACAAAATCTAACCGCTGCTCCTTGATATTCAATGGTGTTACCATCACTGAATCCCCCGTTATCAGCATCCTGGGGCTTACCATTGACCAGAAACTCTACTGGATGACCCATGTAAATGCAATGGATATTACAACAGGTGAAAGGCCAAGGAATTCTGTGGTAAGTAACTCCCCTCCTGACTCCCCAAAGCCTGTCCCACCATCTCCAAGGCACAAGTCAGGAGGTTGATGGAATACTCCCCACTTGCCCCTGGATGGGGGCAGCTCCAACAACACGACATCATCCAGGACAAAACAGTCCACTTGATTGGCCCCACATCCACAAACATCCCCTCCCTCCCCCCACCGACTCTCAGTAACAGCACTGTGTACCATCTACAAGATGCACTGCAGACACTCACCAAAGATCCTCAGGCAGCACCTTCCAAACCCACCACCACTTCCATCGAGAAGGACAAGGGCAGCAGATACATGGGAACACCACCCCCTGCAAGTTCCCCTCCGAGCCCCTCACCATCCTGACTTGGAAATATATCGCCATTCCTTCAGTGTCACTGGGACAGAATCCTGGAATTCCCTCCCTCAGGGCATTTTGGGTCTACCTACAACATATGGACTGCAGCAGTTCAGGAAGGCAGCTCACCCTCACCTTTTCAAGGGGCAATTAGGGATGGGGCAATAAATATTGGCCTAGCCAGTGACATCCACATTGTGTGAGCAAATTTTAAAATGTTCTGGAATGGGAATGTTAGCCTAGGAGGCAAGGTTCAATACTAGTGGGGCTTCCTGATGAAGGGCTTTTGCCTGAAACGTTGCTTTTCCTGCTCCTCGGATGCTGCCTGACCTGCTGTGCTTTTCCAGCACCTCTCTAATCTAAACTCTGGTTTCCAGCATCTGCAATCCTCACTTTTGCCTCAAGACTTGGGGGCACATCTTTAAGGTGAGAGGAGAGAGATTTGAAAAAGACATGAGGGGCAGTTTGTTTACACAGAGTGTGGCTCATGTGTGGGATGAACTTCCTGAGGAAGTGGTGGATGTGGGTACAGGTACAATGTTTAAAAGGCATTTGGATCAGGATGTGAATAGGAAAGGTTTGGAGGGAGATGGGCCAAGGGCGGGCAGGTGGGACTAGTTTAGTTTGGGATTAGGGCTGGCATGGACTGGTTGGGCCGAAGGGTCTGTTTCTGTGCTGTATGACTCTATGACACTTTCCAGTACACCACAAGATCATAGCTAATTCATGAGGATATTAGAAATGTTGAAAGCTTTACAGGTGAAGAAAGTTTTTTAATGACTTGACATAGAGAAGATGCATGGTAGTAGTTGTGTGGGAGGAGGGCTGATTTGAACTCAGTGGAAACAGCCCCGTAAAATGATTGCAGTAGACATTTTGCCCGTTTACTTGCTCCCATATGTAATGGGGGATTCTGCCTGAATGAGGGGGGAGCCTCTGAGTGAAACTTAGTGACCTCGGACTAAGCCCCACTCTCTGCAACTGGATCCTCAGTTTCCTGACCCACAGGCCACAATCAGTGAAGATTGGGGACAATATTTCATCCTCACTAACACTCAACACTGGAGCCCCCCCAGGGGTGTGTACTCAGCCCCCTACTGTACTCACTGTATACCCATGGCTGCATCACCAAATACCAGACTAATACCATTTACAAGTTCACTGATGACACCACCATAGTCGGTCGAATCTCAGATGACGATGAAACAGATACAGACGGGAGGTGGAAGACCTGGAAACATGGTGCACTGAGAACAACCCAGCTCTCAATGCTCATTATTGACTTTCGGTGGGATGTTACTCCTGCCCCCCCTCCCTACACTATCATCGCTTCTCAGGCTTAGTAATTAATAAACTCATTCTTTTGTTAATTCAAGAAAACGTGGTTAAATTGGATGTTGGGTGGTGGCAGCAGGTAGTTCAAAGGAAAGGATCCTCAATAAATTAACATTCTTGCAAACAATGAAAGGGGTTTGTGTATAGGTAAGGAGAGCTAGCTCATCCTCCCTCACCTTGGGGGCTGAGAGATTTTGGATAACTCACCTTGAGCCATGACAATCTGGGGGAAGGCACCTGGAGTCTGGTGTTACCAATGGGACTTCATCTCCACAAGGACTGTGTGGTGGTCCCTCTTACCGATACTGTCATGGACAGATACATCTGCAGCTGGCAGATTGGTAAGGATGAGGTTGAGGATGTTTTTCCCTCTTGTTGGTTCCCCCACCACCTGCCGCAGACCCAGGGTAGCAGCTATGTCCTTTAGGACCTGACCAGCTCGGTCAGTAACACTGCTGCTGCTGCTGAGCCCCTCTTGGTGGTGGACATTGAGATCCCCCACCCAGGGTACACTCTGTGACCTTGCCACCCTCCGTGCTTCCTCTAAGTGCTGTTCCATGTGGAGGAGTACTGATTCATCAGCCGAGGGAGGATGGTACGTGGGAATCAGCAGGAGGGCTCCTTGTCCAGGTTTAACCTGAAGCCATGAGACTTCATGGAGCTCAGAGTCAATGTTGAGGACTCCCGGAGTAACTCCCTCCCGACTGTATCCCCACCTCAGCTGGGTCTGTCCTGCCTGTGGGACAGGATGTGTCCAGGGATGGTGATGGTGGTGTCTGGGACATTGTCTGGAAGGTATGATTCCATGAGTATGACCATGTCAGGCTGTTGCTGGAGTAGTCTGTGAGACAGCTCTGCCAGTGTTGGCGCTAGGCCTCGGGTGTTAGTGACGAGGGCCCTGCAGGATTGACAGGGCTGCTCAATACCTGGTGGTCAATTCCGTTTCTTTCCTGGCTTTAGATTTTGTGGCCATCTGACACAACCTAGTGACTTACAAGGTAATCTCCTGTTGACCCTATTGGACTCACATCTCAGTAAAGTTAGATAAGGATGGCACATTTGCTTCTTTAAAGTGAATGAGACGGGTTTTGCTGACAATCAACAGAGGTTACATATCCATTAGCCTGACTTTTAATCTCAGATTTTTAAGAAATACAATTTAGGTTTTACCACATGCCTTGGTGGGATCTGAACCTGCATCCACAGAATGTGGGATGGTGGACGGTAATCAAGTGACATTACCATGACCAGTCCCTGTGTGTTGGCCAGTGCTTGCTGCATTGGGCATTGACTGCTTCAGTACCTGAGGAGCCGCGAATGGTGCTGAACACTGTACAATCATCAGTGAACATCCCCCACTTCTGACCTTATGATGGAGGGAAGGTCATTGATGAAGCAGCTGAAGATGGTTGGGCCCAGGACACTACCCTGAGGGACTCCTGCAGAGATGTCCTGGAGCTCCGAGTCCTTGACAGTCTCTGTCAGTAAGTGCATTGCCTTGTCCACCACTGAGTTAAGCAGCACAGGGAGATCACAGGCTCCATTGCTAGACTAGTTAACTAATCACACCTGGATGCTGTAGCATAAAGGGTTAATGGCTACTGTGCGACTAGCCAGTGTGCATCATCAGAATTCTTAGAATTATAGAATCCTATAGTACAGAAGAGGCCTTTCAGCCCATCAACACTGTGCCACCAAGCCTACACTGAATCTACATTGTCCCACTTTCCTGTACTAGGCCTATAGCCTTGAATGTTCTGACATTCCAAGTACTTCTTAATGGTTGTGAGGTCTCTCCCCTCAATTACTCCGTATGGACCAGACCAAACCCCGTATGGACCAGACCAAACCCCGTACAAAGATATCAAGGAGTCAAGTGTGAGGTGTGTTCCAGATGTAATTCGATTGGTTACAGTACTTGGCTTGAGGCAAGACACACTTTATTCTTAACCTACTGTGAAAATCCAAGCAAAAGAAAGAAGGATTGATCTAACTTTGACTCTACTGGGAAACTTAACCGAATAATTGATTATTTACCAACTAAACAGTAACTGTTGCAATGTAATAACATCCCAATAACACAACCTTGGCAAAGGCAAAGATCTTAACATAGATGGCCTCACAAGCAATTCTCAAAGTAGGGAGAACTCCAGCCTTTAGCTGTAACAGAGGGAAAGAGAGAGAGAGAGAGAGAGAGAGAGAGAGAGAGAGCGTCCACAGCCATCTTCAAATGCCCAACAATTGAATACTAAATTAAAACTCAGTTCTATTGGAGCCTGACTCCACCCAGTCAGGCTGCTTTTATTGTTCCAACTTTTAAAAAAATCCAAGGCCTCACAAGCTGTTTACTTTATTAGCTTGGAAGAGAGAGCTCACTACCTCCAGCTCAAATCCTCTCTTTAAACTACACCTCTTAAGGCCACAGTGTCGTCACAACTACCTGCACCCTCCATTTTCCACCACAGAAGATTGTGGAGGCCAAGTCACTCAATATATTCAAGAAAAAGATCGCTAACTATTTGGCTTTTAAAGGTATCAAGAGATGGGGGGGGCGAAAGCAGGAAGATGGTGCTGTGATACAAGAGCAGCCATGATCAGCCATAAAAGGATGACTAGGGTAGGTATCGGTCCAGTCAAGGATAGTAGTGGGAAGTTGTGTGTGGAGGCGGAGGAGATTGGAGAGACATTAAATCAGTACTTTTCATCAGTATTCACTCAGGAACAGGACACTGTTGCTGATGTGAATATGGAATCACAATTAATTAGAATGGATGCCCTGGAAATATGCAGGGAAGAGGTTTTGGGAATATTGGAAAGGATGAATATAGATAAGTCTCCTGGGCCTGATGGCATTTACCCCAGGATCCTATGGGAAGCTAGGGAGGAGATAGCAGAGCCATTGGCCTGGATTTTTATGTCGTCATTGTCAACGGGAATAGTACCAGAGGACTGGAGGATAGCGAATGTGGTCCCATTGTTCAAGAAAGGGAGTAGGGATAGCCCTAGTAACTATAGGCCAGTGAGTCTGACTTCAGTGGTGGGCAAAGTCTTAGAGAGAATGGTAAGGGATAAGATTTATGAACATCTGGGTAGGAATAACGTGATCAGGGAGAGCCAGCATGGTTTTGTGAAGGGCAGGTCGTGCCTCACAAACCTTGTTGAGTTCTTTGAGAAGGTGACTAAGGAAGTGGATGAGGGTAAAGCAGTAGATGTTGTGTATATGGATTTTAGTAAGGCGTTCGATAAGGTTCCCCATGGTAGGCTAATGCTAAAACTTCGGAGGTATGGCATTGAGGATACATTAGAGGTTTGGATTAGGAATTGGCTGGCTGGAAGGAGACAGAGGGTAGTAGTTGATGGATTATGTTCATCTTGGAGCGCAGTTACTAGCGGTGTACCACAAGGATCTGTTTTGGGACCATTGCTTTTTGTTATCTTTATAAATGATCTAGAGGAAGGACTTGAAAGCTGGGTAAGCAAGTTTGCGGATGACACAAAAGTCGGTGGAGTTGTGGATAGTGAGGAAGGAAGTGGTAGGTTACAGCGGGATATAGATAAGTTGCAGAGCTGGGCGGAAATGTGGCAAATGGAATTCAATGTAGCTAAGTGCGAAGTCGTTCACTTTGGTAGGAATAACAAGATGATGGATTACTGGGCTAATGGTAGGCTACTTGGTAGTGTGGATGAGCAGAGGGATCTTGGTGTCTATGTACACAGATCTCTGAAAGTTGCCACCCAGGTAAATAGTGCTGTGAGGAAGGCATATGGTGTACTGGGCTTTATTGGCAGAGGAATTGAGTTCCGGAGTCCTGAGGTCATGTTGCAGTTGTATAAGACTCTGGTGAGGCCTCATCTGGAGTATTGTGTGCAGTTTTGGTCGCCATACTATAGGAAGGATGTGGAAGCTTTAGAACGAGTGCAGAGGAGGTTTACCAGGATGTTGCCTGGAATGGTAGGAAAATCTTATGAGGAAAGGCTGAGGCACTTGGGGCTGTTCTCATTGGAGAAGAGAAGGTTTAGGGGAGATCTGATAGAAGTGTATAAGATGATTAGGGGTTTAGATAGGGTAGATACTAAGAACCTTTTACCGCTAATGGAGTCAGGTGTTACTAGGGGACATAGCTTTAAATTAAGGGGTGGTAGGTATAGGACAGATGTTAGGGGTAGATTCTTCACACAGCGGGTTGTGAGTTCATGGAATGCCCTGCCCGTATCAGTGGTGAACTCTCCTTCTTTATGTTCATTTAAGCGGGCATTGGATAGGCATTTGGAAGTTATTGGGCTAGTATAGGTTAGGTAGGACTCGGTCGGCGCAACATCGAGGGCCGAAGGGCCTGTACTGCGCTGTAACCTTCTATGATCTATGTTCTATGTTCTATGATCAGATTAAATAACACAGCAGACTCAAAGGGCCGACTGGCAAATCCTGCTCCCAGTTTCCATGACGTTGGATTACCTGGAACTGGGACCTGAGCATGGAAGGCTCTACAGATCTCCAGCTGAGCTCTCTTCAACACAATGGAGTTAGCTAATCAGCATTGGCATTAGTATGGGTTCCAGCCCTCATCTTCAAAAGCGCCTGAGCCCTGTCATGGGATTTACATGAATGCGATCGTAGCTAATAAGAAAGAAGATTTTTAGCACTCACTGACAAGGTCACTTAGCTGTGCCAATTGCCACCGATGGAACTCTGCCAGCTTTGCAATGAAACTGTGTGATTCCTGAAGAAGGGCTCATGCCCGCAACGTCGATTCTCCTGCTCCTTGGATGCTGCCTGACCTGCTGCGCTTTTCCAGCAACACACATTTCAGCTCTGATTTATGGGTGTCCCTTCATATTTCTGGCGATGACTGCAGTAGTTAGCAGGCCTGGAGACAGCGTCCAGCCGAGTCTGGCAAGAAAGGGAAATCTTTCCCTCTTTCTCCTCGGCATTCCTGCATCTTATCACACACTACGAAGAGGGAGGCTGCTTCAAATCAACAGGCCTCTGTTTATGAGGGCTATTTTAATCAAGGTTATTACTGCTGTGTCTGGCAAATAGCTCAAGGGGCAATGCTGTCTTCTTCTTTTTGAGGAACAAAGCCGTTATTTTTCTTTTTGAACATTCAAATCGTTCAAAGAATCTCAGGTTGTTTATGTGCGCTGTCAACGACACAAGAAATAACATATAGCCCTTCTCCACCCTTCCCCGGAGCAAATGTCTCTCCTGTGAAAACAATGCCCTTTGAAAAATCAGTGCCCGCCACTGCTCAGTGGGCAGAACCAGCTGGCATTTTTGTATTCCTTCGTGGGATGTGGGTGTCGCTGGCTGGGCCCAGTATTTATTGCCCCGTCCCTAGTTGCCCCCCTTGAGAAGGTGGGGGTGAGCTGCCATCTTGAACCCGCTGCAGTCCGTGTGCTGTGGGGTGACCCACAATGCCCTGAGGGAGGGAATTCCAGGATTCTGACCCAGTGACACTGAAGGAACGGGGATATATTTCCAAGTCAGGATGGTGAGGGGCTTGGAGGGGAACTTAAAGTCACAGAGAGAGTCATAGAATATGTACAGCTCAGAAAGAGGCCCTTTGGCCCATCGCGTCTGTGCCAGTCATCACACATCTTTCTATTCTAATCCCATTTTCCAGCACTTGGCCCATAGCCTTGTATACTATCACATTTGAAGCATTTATCAAAGTAGTTCTTCAACATTATGAGGATGCCTGCTTCTGCAACCCTTACAGACTGTGAGTTCCACATTCCCACCACCCTCTGGGTGAAAAACTGTTTCTTTAAATCCCCCTCTCAACCACCTGAAAACTGTGCCCCCGATCCCTTGACTAAGGGTAAATACTTCTTCCTATCTGTCTTATTTAGATATTTTCCTAATCATCCTGTTCAGAGATATTATTACACAGCCTGAAGCTGATGGGACTTGAATTGAGATATCCTCGCCCAGAGGTAGACCCATTACCACTGCACTACAAGATCCCTTATCTACCTTACCTATGCCCATCATAATTTTGTACATCTCCATCAGGTTCCCCCTCAGCCTTCTCTGCTCTCAGGAAAACAACCCCAGTCTATGAGTTTCTGTTCAGCGCTGAAATGCTCCATCCCAGGCAATGTCCTGGTGAATCTGCTCTGCACCTCCCTCCAGTACATCCCATTCTCCTGATAGTGTGGGGACCAGAACTGCATACAGTCCTCCAGCTGGGGCCTAACCTGTATAGCTCCAACATCACCTCCCTGCTCTTCTATTCAACTAATAAAGAGTATCCCATGTGCCTTTTTAACCACCTTACCGACCTGTCCTGCTGTCTTCAGCGATCTATGGACACGTACACCAAAGTCCCTCTGATCCTCTGGATGTCCTACAGCCCCACCATTCAATGTGTTTTCCCTTATGTTGCTTGCCCTCCCAAAATACATCGCCTCACACTTTTCAGGATGAAATTCCTGAATTTGGACCATATCCTGAATTTGTCTATATTGACTTTCGTGGCATTCCTCCTCACTGTTTTCCACCTCATCCATTTTCATGTCATCTGCCATCATACCTCTTACATCCATGTGTAGATCATTAATGTACATAACAACAGCAAGGGACCTAGCTCCAACCCCTGTCGTACACCACTAGTCACAGGCTTCCAGTCACAAAAGCAGCCTCCATACTTCACTTGCTGCTACAAGGACAATTTTGGGCCCAATTTGCAAAAGTATCCTATATCCCAAAAGTTCTTATTTTCACAACCAATCTGCCATGTCCGACCTTATCAAATGCCTTAACAAAGTCCATGTGGACTATATTAAGCACTCTATTCTCATCTACGGGGTGAAGGTATGGTGGCACAGTGGTTAGCATTGCTCTCTTATAGCACTAGGGACCCAGGTTCGATTCCAGACTTGGGCGACTGTCTGTGCGGAGTTTACACATTCTCCCCGTGTCTGTGTGGGGGTGCTCCGGTTTCCTCCCACACTCCAAAGATGTGCAGGTTAGGGTGAAGTGGCCACGCTAAATTCCCTATTGTGTCCAGGGATGTGCAGACTTGGTGGGTTACTCATGGGAAATGTTGGGCTATGGGGATAGGGTGGGATGACCTTTAGAAGGTTGGCACAGACTCAATGGGCCAAATGGCCTCTGTCTGCATAGTAAAGATTTTAATATGCACCTAGTTACCTCCTCAAAAAGTTCAATCAAGTTTGTTCGAGATGATCTCCTGCTGACAAACTCATACTGACTAGTTTCCCTCTCCAAGCCAAGATTAATTCTGTCTTTTAGAATTTTTTTCTCATTGTTTAACTAGCACTGAGGTTAGACTCACTAGTTTGTAGCTTCCTGGTTTATTCCTAACACCCTTTTTGACTATTGGTACCATAACAGCAGCCCTCCGGTTCTCCAGCACCTCTCCTGTGACCACAGAGGATTTGAAAAGAATGTCTGAGCCCCTGCAGTCTCCTCTCTTACCTCCTGCAGCACCCTGGGATACATCTCATCTGGCCCTGGGGTATTTATCCACCACCAGCTCCAACCACTAAAATCTCCCCCCCAACCCCACCCCTCAACAATGCTAATTTGTTCAAGTATATTACAGGCCTATTCCCAATTTCCAGACCTATATCATCCTTCTCTACATCACCTCCGACTTGCATGCACAGAATGCCACGTTAGTCCCTCAAGGGCCCTACTCTTTCCTTGGTTATACTCTTGCAACTAATATACTTATAAAATGCCTTTGGAGTTTCTTTCACTTTACTCACCAGTGATTTTTTTATACCCTCTAATTTCTTCTTGGAGTATCTAACAGTTCTGGTGTTCTGAGATGTTGGTTTCTACAATAAACTTCCTTTTGTTTTCCTACCCATTCCAGTAACTCCCTTGACACCCAGGGTTCTCTGGAATTGTTGGTCCCTCCCTTCCTCTTTACAGAAACACATTGGCCCTGTGCTCTCAATACCACCCTTTCGAGTCTCTCCCACTGCTCTGATGTGGATTTCCCTGTAAGTAGCTGTCCACATTGGCCCATTCCTAGCTTATATTAAAGTCAACCCTCCCCCTTATTTCGACCTTTACATTCCTGATGAAGGGCTTATGCCCAAAACGCCGATTTTCCTGCTTCTCAGATGCTGCCTGACCTGCTGTGCTTTTCCAGCAACTCACTCTCAACGCTGATCTCCAGCATCTGTAGTTGTCACTTCCGCTTTTAACTTCCTGTCCATTTTTATCCTTTTCCACAATGAACTTAAATCTAACTGAGTTATGGTCACTATTACTGAAATGCTCCCCAACTCTCATAGCTGCCACTTGCTTGGCTTTGTTCTCTATAATTAGGTCCAGCACTGCCCCTTTTGTGGGCCAGGGTCTACCATCCTTGCTAGCACTTCCTCTGGAATAGCAAGGCAGAGTGTTGGCAGAGACCATGAGTGTCCCGAGAACTATGCCAACCACTTGGGGTAAGGGTAACACTGACTTAGAGAAGGGTAGCAGATAGGAAGTTGCAAAAGATGGGTAAGATGTCTGGCTTGGTGTTTAAACAACGATAAGTTTCGGAGTGTGCACCTGGGTGTGTCAGGGGAGTACCAGCTGTGCCATCTATGTGCCTTGGGAATCATTAAGTTTGTGGATACCGTCCGATTATGTGAAGGGTAACACCAGCTGGGGTTCAAAGATGGTGCCTGTGCCAAGGATCCCAGGATATCCCAGAGATCCTCCACGAATGGGAGGATCAGGCTGGCATCAGGCAAGATGGGCGCCATTGACGGAGGGTGGTGGCACTTAGGTAAGGGCATGGGTTTGTGACAAAAGCACGAGAACATGCGCCAGGCCTGAGTGGAGAGAAGCTCCATGAAACACGATGGAAATTGACACTTTTGTCAATTTCAAGTCAGATTCATCCTGGAAGGATCACACAAGGCTCTGACCTTGCTGATCCAACAGTTGCCCCCAGAGGGCGCTGATTTGCAGAACAACAATGTGAAACTTTCCCTCGATGAAATCCAATATGTGTTAAATCAAGGCTGCCAAAAAAAACAAGGAGTTTTTTTTTTCCAAAACTCAGACCTGCGTAAGGATAGGACAGCTTTATAATTCCTGCGACAGCCCGGTAATTAGGAAACTGGTAACTGTTTGTTTGAATCAGGAATTTGCTTATCTCCATGTTTCACGTACAACCCGTTCAATGATAAATGATCTGACCCCAGCACAAGGCTGCATTCTCATGCTGGTAAAGTCATCCTGTTTATATGTGAGAGAAAACATCGTTTGTGTTATTCCTGACCTGCCACAATGAGCAGGACATTCCCAAGTCACATTCCATGCCCAGCCCACTCTGTGCACGCACAGTCGAAGGTGATGTCATATCCGTGCTTCACAGAAATGATTTAAAAGCCAAAATAAAAGGAGCAGAAGGTGAAGTGTTGTTTTAACTCTCAACCACTCCGCCATCCCTTTCTCCTTCAAACCCCTCGGACTGATTGTACTCACAGAGGAGAGGAGCTCAGATGCTCCCAGTGATAAATTTACCAGTGTCCTTGCCTTGGATTTAGATGGTTGTGGGTTCAAGTCCCACCCTAGAGATTTGAACACAAAATCCAGGCCGAAACTCCTGTGCCAGAGGGCAGTTAAGGGGCAATTTGATTTGAAGTGAAGCCAGACAGGTTTTTCCAACAATTGACAATAGTTTCATATTCATCAGTAGATTCTTAATCCCGGATTTGTTTCTCATGGAATTCAAATTCCACCCTCTGCCATTTCAGGATTTGAACCCAGGATCCCAGCCCAATCTGTAACCTCATGGCCCGACATATCCCCCACTCAACCATTACCATCAAGCCAGGGGATCAACCCTGGTTCAATGGAGAGTGCAGGAGGGCATGGCAGGAGCAGCACTAGGCATTCCTGAAGGTGAGATGTTAACCTGGTGAAGCCACCAAACAGGATTACTTACACGCCAAACAGCAGAAGCAGCAGGTGATAGACAGAGCTAAGAGATCCCACAATCACTGGATCAGATCTAAGCTCTGCAGTGCTGCCACATCCAGTGGTGAATGGTGGTGGGGGATTAAACAACTCACTGGAGGAGGAGCCCCCACAAATCTCCCCATCCTCGATGATGGAGGAGCCCAGCACATCAGGGCAAAAGGTCAGGCTGAAGCTTTCACAGCAATCTTCAGCCAGAAGTGCTGAGTGTATGATCCATCTCGGCCTCCTCCAGTGATCCCCAGCATCACAGATCCCAGCCTCCAGCCAATCCGATTCACTCCATGTGATATCAGCAACGGTTGGAGACACTGGATACTGCAAAGGCTATGGGCCCTGACAACATTCCAGCAATAGTACTAAAGACTTGTGCTCCAGAACTTGCTGCTCCCCCAGCCAAGCTGTTCCAGTACAGTTATAACACTGGCATCTACCTGACAATGTGGAAAGTTGCCCAGGTGTGTCCTGTACAAAAACGCAGGACAAATCCAACCCGGCCAATTACCGTCCCCATCAGTTTACTCTCGATCATCAGGAAAGTGATGAAAGGGGTCACCAACAGGGCTATCAAGCAGCACCTGCTCAGCAATAACCTGCTCAGTGACGCCCAGTTTGGGTCCCACCAGGGTCACTCAGCTCCTGACCTCATTACAGCCTTGGTTCAAACATGGACAAAAGAGCTGAACTCCAGAGGGGAGGGGAGAGGGACAGCCCTTGACATCAAGGCGGCATTCGGCCGAGTGTGGCATCAAGGATCCCTGGCAAACCTGGAATCAATGGGTATCAGGGGGCAAACTCTCCGCTGGTTGGAGTCATACCTGGCACATAGGAAGATGGTTGTGGTTGTTGGAGGTCAGTCATCTCAGCTCCAGGACATCTCTGCAGGAGTCCCTCAGGGTAGTGTCCTGGGCCCAACCATCTTCAGCTGCTTCATCAATGACCTTCCCTCCATCATAAGGTCAGAAGTGGGGGATGTTCACTGATGATTGTACAGTGTTCAGCACCATTCGCAGCTCCTCAGGTACTGAAGCAGTTCATGTCCAAATACAGCAGGATTAGACTGACAAGTGGCAAGTAACATTTGTGCTGTACAAATGCCAGGCAATGACCATCTCCAACAATCTAACCACTGTCCTTTGACATTTAATAGTGTTGCCATCACTGAATCATGCACTATCAATATCCTGGGGTTTATCAATGACCAGAAACTCAACTGGATTCGTCACATAAACACAGTGGCTACAAGAGCAGGGTGAATTCTGGGAATCCTGCAGCGGGTAACACCCCTCCTAACTCCCCAAAGCCTGTCCCATTATCCACAAGGCACAAGTCAGGAGGGTGATGGAATACTCCCCACTTGCCCCTGGATGGGGGCAGCTCCAACAACACTCAAGAAGCTCAACACCATCCGGGACAAAGCAGCCGCTTGATTGGCCCCACATCCACAAACATCCCCTCCCTCCCCCCACCGACGCTCAGTAACAGCAGTGTGTACCATCTACAAGATGCACTGCAGACACTCACCAAAGATCCTCAGACTGCACCTTCCAAACCCACCACCACTTCCATCTAGAAGGACAAGGGCAGCAGATACATGGGAACACCACCCCCTGCAAGTTCCCCTCCAAGCCCCTCACCATCCTGACTTGGAAATATATCGCTGTTCCTTCAGTGTCACTGGGACAGAATCCTGGAATTCCCTCCCTCAGGGCATTGTGGGTCACCCCACAGCACACGGACTGCAGCGGTTCAAGATGGCAGCTCACCCCCACCTTCTCAAGGGGGGCAACTAGGGACGGGGCAATAAATGCTGGGCCCAGGCAGCAATGCCCACGTCCTACAAGTGAATTAAGAAAATTCTCAAGATATGAAGGAGTACACTGAGGTTAGATAGAGAGCAATCCTTTCATGCTGTTTGGGAATTTGAGGACAAGCATCTTGTCTTAAAAATCTGAGCCAGGAATAACATTCAAAAAATACATAGAGTTGTAAAGCCATAGAGATGTACAGCATGGAAACAGACCCTTCGGTCCAACCCGTCCATGCCGACCAGATATCCCAACCCAATCTAGTCCCACCTGCCAGCACCCGGCCCATATCCCTCCAAACCCTTCCCATTCATATACCCATCCAAATGCCTCTTAAATGCTGTAACTGTACCAGCCTCCACCACTTCCTCTGGCAGCTCATTCCATACACGTACCACCCTCTGTGTGAAAAAGTTGCCCCTTAGGTCCCTTTTATATCTTTCCCCTCTCACCCTAAACCTATGCCCTCTAGTTCTGGACTCCCTGACCCCAGGGAAAAGACTTTGCCTATTTACCCTATCCATGCCCCTCATGATTTTGTAAACCTCTATAAGGTCACCCCTCAGCCTCTGACGCTCCAGGGAAAACAGCCCCAGCCTGTTCAGCCTCCCCCTGTAGCTCAGTTCCTCCAACCCTGGCAACATCCTTGTAAATCTTTTCTGAACCCTTTCAAGTTTCAAAATATCTTTCCGATAGGAAGGAGACCAGAATTGCACGCAATATTCCAACAGTGGCCTAACCAATGTCCTGTCCAGCCACAACATGACCTCCCAACTCCTGTACTCAATACTCTGACCAATAAAGGAAAGCATACCAAACGCCTTCTTCACTATCCTATCTACCTGCGACTCCACTTTCAAGGAGCTATGAACCTGCACTCCAAGGTCTCTTTGTTCAGCAACACTCCCTAGGACCTTACCATTAAGTGTGTAAGTCCTGCTAAAATTTGCTTTCCCAAAATGCAGCACCTCGCATTTAAACTCCATCTGCCACTTCTCAGCCCATTGGCCCATCTGGTCAAGATCCTGTTGTAATCTGAGGTAACCCTCTTCGCTGTCCACTACATCTGCAAACTTACTAACTGTACCTCTTATGCTCGCATCCAAGTCATTTATGTAAATGACAAAAAGTAGAGGACCCAGCACCGATCCTTGTGGCACTCCACTGGTCACAGGCCTCCAGTCTGAAAAACAACCCTCCACCACCACCCTCTGTCTTCTACCTTTGTATCCAAATGGCTAGTTCTCCCTGTATTCCATGAGATCTGACCTTGCTAACCAGTCCCTCATGGGGAACCCTGTCGAACGCCTTACTGAAGTCCATATAGATCACATCTACCGTTCTACCCTCATCAATCCTCTTTGTTACTTCTCCAAAAAACTCAATCAAGTTTGTGAGACATGATTTCCCACGCACAAAGCCATGTTGACCATCCCTAATCAGTCCTTGTATTTCCAAATACGTGTACATCCTGTCCCTCAGGATTCCCTCCAACAACTTGCCCACCACTGATGTCAGGCTCACTGGTCTATAGTTCCCTGGCTTGTCCTTACCACCTTTCTTAAACTTCACAATGTGTGGAGACATAAAATAGTTAATTTTTGATCTACAACTGATCGATTCCCAGAGGGAGAAACAAGTGAAAAGACAGTGATAATTGGAAACAAATGGGTTCCACTTGAGTTTCGTTTGCATCCGTATGCATCTTTAGTGATGAGAAGTGAAAGTGCTGGAGAAACGCGGATTGGATCAAACAGATTGTGAGGGCACCCAGAGGAAGAGGCAGAGGGAGTGCTAATGGTGGTTGAGGAGTGATCTGGATGAAGAATAGGTGTTAATAGCAGAAAATAGATTGCAAACACAAAACGAGTACAGTGTTGCGTTCTGAAGGCTGGAGAGAGCTCAAGTGGAAAATGAGATGCTCTGTCCTTCAGCTTGTATTGGGCTTTTGCCTGGGTTACCATGAAGACAGATTCTGCAGTTTTAATCCCCCTCTCCCTTTTGGTCTGGACACCCTCAGCATCTCTTCCACTGACTCCTCCTCTGTCAGCAGCAGTAAAAGTAACATGGGCGGCACGGTGGCACAGTGGTTAGCACTGCTGCCTCACAGCGCCTGAGACCCGGGTTCAATTCCCGACTCAGGCGACTGACTGTGTGGAGTTTGCACGTTCTCCCCGTGTCTGCGTGGGTTTCCTCCGGGTGCTCTGGTTTCCTCTCACAGTCCAAAGATGTGCGGGTCAGGTGAATTGGCCATGCTAAATTGCCCGTAGTGTTAGGTAAGGGGTAAATGTAGGGGTATGGGTGGGTTGCGCTTTGGTGGGTCAGTGTGGACTTGTTGGGCTGAAGGGCCTGTTTCCACACTGTAAGTAATCTAATCATTCCCCCTTGAGTGCTGAAGCCACCAAACTCGAAACAGTAACTTGTGCTTCCCTCTCCACTGGCTGAGTCACTCCAACATTTCTCAGAGTTCCAGTGTCCGCAGGATTTTGCTCGGATCTGAGCGTGTCTCTGCAGGAATCCCTGTGTTTTCTGGCTGGGGTTTCGTTTCCAGAGGGGTGAAGGGTGGAGGCAAAGGCTGGTGTGTGAGTTTACCTCAGAGGTTGGGATATAGCTCTCCACTGATGCCTTGAAAAATCCCCCCAGAGTTAGGGGCAGAGTGGGTGACTGCTCCCCATTTACGCCCTGCGATTTACTTTTTCCATAGAGCCAGCTCTCAGAGAGAGCAGAACCTCTGACACTCCTTTTTTTAACCTTTTGTTCCCCCAGCCCCCATGGTGTGTGTGTGTGTGCGGGTGTGAGACACAGTGAGAGACACAAGGTGGACAAATCTTTATTCAATTCCCACCACCAGGAAGAAAGGAAACACCCGAGTGGCCTGTGACAAGCAGTGCCCTTCACATCAAAGGGCAATGCTGTGTGATCAAACAGTGAAGGGGAGGGCAGGGACTAAATCAAAATAGCGTTGGAGGGGGAAATGATGCACTCCACTCCCTGCGGCGCCCACCTCTCCCTGAACAACTCCAGGGTGTTGGTGGACAACGCGTGCTCCTTCTCCAAGGACACCCGGGCCCTAACGTAACCGCGGAAGAGGGGCAGGCAGTCGGCCCTAACGACCCCCTCCACGGCCCGCTGCCTGGACCTGTTTATGGCCAGTTTGGCCAGGCCCAGGAGCAGGCCCACGAGGAGGTCTTCAGACCTGCCCTCCCTCCTCCGCACCGGGTGCCCGAAGATCAGGAGCGTGGGGCTGAAGTGCAACCAGAAGCAGAGGAGGAGGTTTTTTTAGAAAATCAAAAAGGGGGTGCAAACGCCCACACCCAATACACACATGGTCCACGGACTCCACAGCACTACAGAACAAGCGGTTGGGCTGGGAGTCCGTGAACCACCGCAATCTGCGGTTGCAGGGGACCGCTGTGTACAGCACCCTCCACCCCAGGTTGCCCTGCGGTTTATGGTGTGTGCCTGCTCAGAGTGGCAGAACAGTCGAAAGGGCCGGCAACAACATCCTCCTTCTCGGAGACCAATATAAAATTGGAATATTGCGTGTCTTTTGAAAGTACCGCATTCTACATTGCAGCAGATTCGTTCACAGAGTTTGAAAGGATTTGGATAGCGTCTATTTTGCACTTGAACCATCCCAAAGCACTTAATAGCCTGGGAAACATGGATGTCTACTGTAATGTAAGAAATCAAGCAGCTAATTTAGGCACAGCATGATCGCACAAGAAGCAACATGAGTATGATCAGCTCAAGGGGTTTGTTCTTTAACATGCATTCACAACGATGTGGGAACCACAGGCAAGACAAGCATTTCCTCTCCATTCCTCATGGCCCCATGGGCTGAGTGCCCATCCCAACGGGCGGGAAACAGCCAATCATGTTGCTGTGGGCCGAGAGTCACATATAGACCAGCAGCCTTGGCACCCTGAAGGACACGGGGAAATGAGCGAGGGTTGTTAACCAATGGACATTGACACCATGAGGTCTGGTCTTCATTCTGGATTATACACACACACACATGCACACACACACACACACACACACACACACACACACACACACACCCACCCACCCACCCACCCACCCACCACGGTGGCACAGTGGTTAGCACTGCTGCCTCATAGCACCAGGGACCTGGGTTCAATTCCCGCCTCAGGCGACTGACTGTGTGGAGTTTGCACGTTCTCCCCGTGTCTGCGTGGGTTTCCTCCGGGTGCTCCGGTTTCCTCCGACAGTCCAAAGATGTGCGGGTCAGGTGAATTGGCCATGCTAAATTGCCCGTAGTGTTAGGTAAGGGGTATATGTAGGGGAATGGGTGGGTTGCGCTTCGGCGGGTCGGTGTGGGCTTGTTGGGCCGAAGGGCCGGTTTCCACACTGTAAGTAATCTAATCTAATACACTCACCCACACACACACAAACTCTCACGCATGCGCACACTCGCAGAACAATACCACAACACAAGCACTACACCGTTTCAGATTTTGCTGTGGTATGAACTGAGCACAAAAAAAATAGCCTGGGGTTTCGCAGAACAATACCACAACACAAGCACTACACCGTGGCCTCCAACACGGCAGACAACAGAGGGAACAAATCTCTGATGTACAGAGACTGAGAGGTGGAGCTGGTTACACTGTACACTGCAGTCTCTGGTCTGCTCTCTGATGTACAGGGACTGAGGGCGGAGCTCGTTACACTGTACACTGCAGTCTCTGGTCTGCTCTCTGATGTACAGAGACTGAGAGGGGAGCTGGCTACACTGTACACTGCAGTCTCTGGTCTGCTCTCTGATGTACAGGGACTGAGGGCGGAGCTGGCTACACTGTACACTGCAGTCTCTGGTCTGCTCTCTGATGTACAGAGACTGAGAGGGGAGCTGGCTACACTGTACACTGCAGTCTCTGGTCTGCTGTCTGATGTACAGGGACTGAGGGCGGAGCTGGTTACACTGTACACTGCAGTCTCTGGTCTGCTCTCTGATGTACAGGGACTGAGGGCGGAGCTGGTTACACTGTACACTGCAGTCTCTGGTCTGCTCTCTGATGTACAGGGACTGAGGGCGGAGCTGGTTACACTGTACACTGCAGTCTCTGGTCTGCTCTCTGATGTACAGGGACTTAGGGGGGAGCTGGCTACACTGTACACTGCAGTCTCTGGTCTGCTCTCTGATGTACAGGGACTGAGGGCGGAGCTGGTTACACTGTACACTGCAGTCTCTGGTCTGCTCTCTGATGTACAGGGACTGAGAGGGGAGCTGGCTACACTGTGCACTGCAGTCTCTGGTCTGCTCTCTGATGTACAGGGACTGAGGGCGGAGCTGGCTACACTGTACACTGCAGTCTCTGGTCTGCTCTCTGATGTACAGGGACTGAGGGCGGAGCTGGCTACACTGTACACTGCAGTCTCTGGTCTGCTCTCTGATGTACAGGGACTGAGAGCAGAGCTGGTTACACTGTACACTGCAGTCTCTGGTCTGCTCTCTGATGTACAGGGACTGAGGGCGGAGCTGGTTACACTGTACACTGCAGTCTCTGGTCTGCTCTCTGATGTACAGAGACTGAGGGCGGAGCTGGTTACACTGTGCACTGCAGTCTCTGGTCTGCTCTCTGATGTACAGGGACTGAGGGCGGAGCTGGTTACACTGTACACTGCAGTCTCTGGTCTGCTCTCTGATGTACAGGGACTGAGGGGGGAGCAGGTTACACTGTACACTGCAGTCTCTGGTCTGCTCTCTGATGTACAGGGACTGAGGGCGGAGCTGGTTACACTGTGCACTGCAGTCTCTGGTCTGCTCTCTGATGTACAGGGACTGAGAGGGGAGCTGGTTACAGTGTACACTGCAGTCTCTGGTCTGCTCTCTGATGTACAGAGACTGAGAGGGGAGCTGGTTACACTGTACACTGCAGTCTCTGGTCTGCTCTCTGATGTACAGGGACTGAGAGGGGAGCTGGCTACACTGTACACTGCAGTCTCTGGTCTGCTCTCTGATGTACAGGGACTGAGGGCGGAGCTGGTTACACTGTACACTGCAGTCTCTGGTCTGCTCTCTGATGTACAGGGACTGAGGGCGGAGCTGGTTACACTGTGCACTGCAGTCTCTGGTCTGCTCTCTGATGTACAGGGACTGAGAGGGGAGCTGGTTACAGTGTGCACTGCAGTCTCTGGTCTGCACTCTGATGTACAGGGACTGAGAGGGGAGCTGGTTACAGTGTGCACTGCAGTCTCTGGTCTGCTCTCTGATGTACAGGGACTGAGGGCGGAGCTGGTTACACTGTACACTGCAGTCTCTGGTCTGCTCTCTGATGTACAGGGACTGAGAGGGGAGCTGACTACACTGTACACTGCAGTCTCTGGCCTGCTCTCTGATGTACAGGGACTGAGGGCGGAGCTGGTTACACTGTACACTGCAGTCTCTGGTCTGCTCTCTGATGTACAGGGACTGAGGGCGGAGCTGGCTACACTGTACACTGCAGTCTCTGGTCTGCTCTCTGATGTACAGAGACTGAGAGGGGAGCTGGTTACAGTGTGCACTGCAGTCTCTGGTCTGCTCTCTGATGTACAGGGACTGAGGGCGATGCTGGTTACACTGTACACTGCAGTCTCTGGTCTGCTCTCTGATGTACAGGGACTGAGGGCGGAGCTGGCTACACTGTACACTGCAGTCTCTGGTCTGCTCTCTGATGTACAGGGACTGAGGGCGGAGCTGGTTACACTGTACGCTGCAGTCTCTGGTCTGCTCTCTGATGTACAGGGACTGAGGGCGGAGCTGGCTACACTGTACACTGCAGTCTCTGGTCTGCTGTCTGATGTACAGGGACTGAGAGGGGAGCTGGTTACACTGTACACTGCAGTCTCTGGTCTGCTCTCTGATGTACAGGGACTGAGGGCGGAGCTGGCTACACTGTACACTGCAGTCTCTGGTCTGCTCTCTGATGTACAGGGACTGAGGGCGGAGCTCGTTACAGTGTGCACTGCAGTCTCTGGTCTGCTCTCTGATGTACAGGGACTGAGGGCGGAGCTGGCTACACTGTACACTGCAGTCTCTGGTCTGCTCTCTGATGTACAGGGACTGAGGGCGGAGCTGGTTACACTGTACACTGCAGTCTCTGGTCTGCTCTCTGATGTACAGGGACTGAGGGCGGAGCTGGTTACACTGTACACTGCAGTCTCTGGTCTGCTCTCTGATGTACAGAGACTGAGGGGGGAGCTGGTTACACTGTACACTGCAGTCTCTGGTCTGCTCTCTGATGTACAGGGACTGAGGGCGGAGCTGGTTACACTGTACACTGCAGTCTCTGGTCTGCTCTCTGATGTACAGGGACTGAGGGCGGAGCTGGTTACACTGTACACTGCAGTCTCTGGTCTGCTCTCTGATGTACAGGGACTGAGGGCGGAGCTGGCTACACTGTACACTGCAGTCTCTGGTCTGCTCTCTGATGTACAGGGACTGAGGGCGGAGCTGGTTACACTGTACACTGCAGTCTCTGGTCTGCTCTCTGATGTACAGGGACTGAGGGCGGAGCTGGTTACACTGTACACTGCAGTCTCTGGTCTGCTCTCTGATGTACAGGGACTGAGGGCGGAGCTGGCTACACTGTACACTGCAGTCTCTGGTCTGCTCTCTGATGTACAGGGACTGAGGGGGGAGCTGGCTACACTGTACACTGCAGTCTCTGGTCTGCTCTCTGATGTACAGGGACTGAGGGCGGAGCTGGTTACACTGTACACTGCAGTCTCTGGTCTGCTCTCTGATGTACAGGGACTGAGGGCGGAGCTGGCTACACTGTACACTGCAGTCTCTGGTCTGCTCTCTGATGTACAGGGACTGAGGGCGGAGCTGGCTACACTGTACACTGCATTCTCTGGTCTGCTCTCTGATGTACAGGGACTGAGGGCGGAGCTGGCTACACTGTACACTGCAGTCTCTGGTCTGCTCTCTGATGTACAGGGACTGAGGGCGGAGCTGGTTACACTGTACACTGCAGTCTCTGGTCTGCTCTCTGATGTACAGGGACTGAGAGCGGAGCTGGCTACACTGTACACTGCAGTCTCTGGTCTGCTCTCTGATGTACAGGGACTGAGAGCGGAGCTGGCTACACTGTACACTGCAGTCTCTGGTCTGCTCTCTGATGTACAGGGACTGAGGGCGGAGCTGGTTACACTGTGCACTGCAGTCTCTGGTCTGCTCTCTGATGTACAGGGACTGAGGGCGGAGCTGGCTACACTGTACACTGCAGTCTCTGGTCTGCTCTCTGATGTACAGGGACTGAGGGCGGAGCTGGTTACACTGTGCACTGCAGTCTCTGGTCTGCTCTCTGATGTACAGGGACTGTGGGCGGAGCTGGTTACACTGTACACTGCAGTCTCTGGTCTGCTCTCTGATGTACAGAGACTGAGGGGGGAGCTGGCTACACTGTACACTGCAGTCTCTGGTCTGCTCTCTGATGTACAGGGACTGAGGGCGGAGCTGGTTACACTGTACACTGCAGTCTCTGGTCTGCTCTCTGATGTACAGGGACTGAGGGCGGAGCTGGTTACACTGTACACTGCAGTCTCTGGTCTGCTCTCTGATGTACAGGGACTGAGGGCGGAGCTGGCTACACTGTACACTGCAGTCTCTGGTCTGCTCTCTGATGTACAGAGACTGAGGGGGGAGCTGGCTACACTGTACACTGCAGTCTCTGGTCTGCTGTCTGATGTACAGGGACTGAGGGCGGAGCTGGTTACACTGTACACTGCAGTCTCTGGTCTGCTCTCTGATGTACAGGGACTGAGGGCGGAGCTGGTTACACTGTACACTGCAGTCTCTGGTCTGCTCTCTGATGTACAGGGACTGAGGGCGGAGCTGGCTACACTGTACACTGCAGTCTCTGGTCTGCTGTCTGATGTACAGGGACTGAGGGCGGAGCTGGTTACACTGTACACTGCAGTCTCTGGTCTGCTCTCTGATGTACAGGGACTGAGGGCGGAGCTGGCTACACTGTACACTGCAGTCTCTGGTCTGCTCTCTGATGTACAGGGACTGAGGGCGGAGCTGGTTACACTGTACACTGCAGTCTCTGGTCTGCTCTCTGATGTACAGGGACTGAGGGCGGAGCTGGTTACACTGTACACTGCAGTCTCTGGTCTGCTCTCTGATGTACAGGGACTGAGGGCGGAGCTGGTTACACTGTGCACTGCAGTCTCTGGTCTGCTCTCTGATGTACAGGGACTGAGGGCGGAGCTGGCTACACTGTACACTGCAGTCTCTGGTCTGCTCTCTGATGTACAGGGACTGAGGGCGGAGCTGGCTACACTGTACACTGCAGTCTCTGGTCTGCTCTCTGATGTACAGGGACTGAGGGCGGAGCTGGTTACACTGTGCACTGCAGTCTCTGGTCTGCTCTCTGATGTACAGGGACTGAGGGCGGAGCTGGTTACACTGTACACTGCAGTCTCTGGTCTGCTCTCTGATGTACAGGGACTGAGGGCGGAGCTGGCTACACTGTACACTGCAGTCTCTGGTCTGCTCTCTGATGTACAGGGACTGAGGGCGGAGCTGGTTACACTGTACACTGCAGTCTCTGGTCTGCTCTCTGATGTACAGGGACTGAGGGCGGAGCTGGTTACACTGTGCACTGCAGTCTCTGGTCTGCTCTCGTGATGTACAGGGACTGAGGGCGGAGCTGGCTACACTGTACACTGCAGTCTCTGGTCTGCTCTCTGATGTACAGGGACTGAGGGCGGAGCTGGTTACACTGTACACTGCAGTCTCTGGTCTGCTCTCTGATGTACAGGGACTGAGGGCGGAGCTGGTTACACTGTACACTGCAGTCTCTGGTCTGCTCTCTGATGTACAGGGACTGAGGACGGAGCTGGCTACACTGTACACTGCAGTCTCTGGTCTGCTCTCTGATGTACAGGGACTGAGGGCGGAGCTGGTTACACTGTACACTGCAGTCTCTGGTCTGCTCTCTGATGTACAGAGACTGAGGGCGGAGCTGGTTACACTGTACACTGCAGTCTCTGGTCTGCTCTCTGATGTACAGGGACTGAGGGCGGAGCTGGTTACACTGTACACTGCAGTCTCTGGTCTGCTCTCTGATGTGCAGGGACTGAGAGGGGAGCTGGCTACACTGTACACTGCAGTCTCTGGTCTGCTCTCTGATGTACAGGGACTGAGGGCGGAGCTGGTTACACTGTACACTGCAGTCTCTGGTCTGCTCTCTGATGTACAGGGACTGAGGGCGGAGCTGGTTACACTGTACACTGCAGTCTCTGGTCTGCTCTCTGATGTACAGGGACTGAGGACGGAGCTGGCTACACTGTACACTGCAGTCTCTGGTCTGCTCTCTGATGTACAGGGACTGAGGGCGGAGCTGGTTACACTGTACACTGCAGTCTCTGGTCTGCTCTCTGATGTACAGAGACTGAGGGCGGAGCTGGTTACACTGTACACTGCAGTCTCTGGTCTGCTCTCTGATGTACAGGGACTGAGGGCGGAGCTGGCTACACTGTACACTGCAGTCTCTGGTCTTCTCTCTGATGTACAGGGACTGAGGGGGGAGCTGGTTACACTGTACACTGCAGTCTCTGGTCTGCTCTCTGATGTACAGGGACTGAGGGCGGAGCTGGTTACACTGTACACTGCAGTCTCTGGTCTGCTCTCTGATGTACAGGGACTGAGGGCGGAGCTGGCTACACTGTACACTGCAGTCTCTGGTCTGCTCTCTGATGTACAGGGACTGAGGGCGGAGCTGGTTACACTGTACACTGCAGTCTCTGGTCTGCTCTCTGATGTACAGGGACTGAGGGCGGAGCTGGTTACACTGTACACTGCAGTCTCTGGTCTGCTCTCTGATGTACAGGGACTGAGGGCGGAGCTGGCTACACTGTACACTGCAGTCTCTGGTCTGCTCTCTGATGTACAGAGACTGGGAGCTGATACTGACATACTCTCTCTCACACACTCACAGGCACACACACGCTCACACACTCACCCACACACACACACCCACCCACACACGTACCCACACAAACACACACACTCACCCACACACACACCCACCCGCACACACACACACGCACCCACACATACACCCACACGCCCCCACAGACACTTACACACACTCACCTCCCCCCTACACACACACACACACGCACACTCACCCACACACCACACACTCACCCACACACACACAAACTCTCACGCATGCACACACTCACACACACACGCCCACACCCACACCCACACACACACTTGCCCACACACACACACACAAACCCACACACACACCCCCACACACACACTCACACACACCCACCCACATATACACCTACACACACACACACCCACACACCCACACCCACATACGCACACACCCACACACATACCCACATACATACACACATACACACTCTCACGCATGCACACACCCCCACTCACACACACACGCAACCATCTACATATGCACACAAACACACACACACACATACATACACACCCACTCTCATGCACGCACACACACACCCACACACACTCTCTCTCACACATACACACCCAACCATCCACACACCCATTCACACACATCCACTCACACACACCCCCACTCACACACACACACACCCACATACACACCCACACACACACACCCACACACACCCACCAACATACACACCCACACACTCACCCACACACCCACCCACATATACACACACACACCCACACACACGCACCCACCTACATACACACACGCACACACACCCACCCACATACACACACAAACAGACACACCCACTCCCATGCATGCACACACCCCCCACACACACTCTCTCTCACAGATACACACACACCCACTCACACACACCCACTCACACATACACCCACATACACACACACACTCACCCCACACACACACGTACCTACACACACACACACCCACCCCCCACACACACGTACACACGCGCACCAACCCAACGCACACACACATACCCACACACACACACATACACACATACACACACCCACACCCACACACATACACATACCCATACCCATGCGCACACTTACACACACACACACACCTCCAGACACCCACATACATAACACACTCACAAACACACACGCACACCCACACACACGCACACACACCCGCATACCCACAAACACACACACACAGACACAAACACTCACACACATACACATGCACATACACACCCTCACCCACACACACAGACACACACTCACATAAACACACACACCCACTCACACACACCCACACACACATCCTCTCACACACACATCCTCTCACACACACCCTCTCACACACACCCTCCCACATACACACACACACACCCACACACACTCTCATGCATGCACACACACACCCACCCACATACACACACAAACACACACACTCTCACGCATGCATACACTCACACACACACCCGCCCACACCCACACATGCCCACACACACATACACACAGACAAACCACACACACACACCCACACACACACACCCACACCCACATGCACACCCACACACACACACCCACACACACCCACCCACACACTCATGCACGCACACACACACCCACCCACATACACACACAGCCACACACACACACCCACATACACAAACCCACATACACACACCCACATACATACACACACACCCACACACACACACTCTCACGCATGCACACACACACACCCCCACACACACACACGCACCCACCTACATACACACACAAACACACACACACACATACATACACACCCACTCTCATGCACGCACACACACCCCCACACACACCCACTCACACACACCTACTCACACACGCCCCACTCACACACACCCACTCACACATACACCCACACCCGTACACACACACACACCCACACCCACTCACACATACACCCACACCGTACACACACACACCCACTCACAAACACACACACCCACACCCGTACACTAACACACTCATCCACACACACTCACACTCTCCCTCTCACGCATGCACACACACACCCACACACACACCCACACACACGCACGCACCTATATGCACACAAACACACACACACACCCACATACATACACACCCACATAAACACACACACTCACCCACACACACACACACCCGCACACACACACCCGCACTCACACAAACACAAACTCACACACACACACACACTCACACGCCCCCACACACACATATACACACACTCACCTCCCCCCACACACACACACTCACCCACACACATACACACACATACTCACCCACACACACACCCACACACACACACGCACCCACCCCACACACACGCATACACGCACACACACACACACACCCACCCCACACACACATACACACATACACACACCCATACCCACACACATACACATACCCACACCCATGCGCACACTCACACATGCACACACCTACACACACCCACATACATGCACACTCACACACACACACATCCAGTCCCACACCCACACACACCGCATACTCACAAACACACAGACACAGACACAAACACCCACACACATACGCGCATTCACATAAACATGCACATACACATACACACACTGAATCACACACACACACCCACACCCACACCCACACACACACATCCTCTCACACACACCCACACACACACACAAACACACACACACACTCTCACGCATGCACACACTCACACACACACCCGCCCAAACCCACACACACACATACACATACACACACACAAACCCACACACACACCCCCACACCCACATACACACCCACACACACATCCTCTCACACACACCCTCTCACACACACACCCCCCCACACCCACACACACACACCCACACTCTCACGCACGCACACACACCTTCCCACATACACACACACCCCCACACACACTCTCATGCACGCACACACACACCCACCCACATACACACACAGACACACACACACAAACTCTCACGCATGCACACACTCACACACACACGCCCACACCCACACCCACACACACACATGCCCACACATACACACACACAAACCCACACACACACCCCCCACACACACACCCACCCACATATACACCTACACACACACACCCACACACACACACTCTCACGCATGCACACACACACACCCCCACACACACCCACACACACGCGTGCACCTATATGCACACACAAACACACACACACCCACATACATACACACCCACATAAACACACACACTCACCCACACACACACCCGCACACACACACACGCACCCACACAAACACAAACTCACACTCACCCACACACACACACTCACACGCCCCCACACACACACACATATACACACACTCACCTCCCCCCCACACACACATACACACACACACACTCACCCACACACATACACACTCACCCACACACATACACACACACACACTCACCCACACACACACACCCACACACACACACCTACTCACACACGCCCCACTCACACATACACCCACACCCGTACACACACACACACACACACACACCCACACCCACTCACACATACACACACACCGTACACACACACACCCACTCACAAACACACACACCCACACCCGTACACAAACACACACATCCACACACACTCACACTCTCACTCTCACGCACACACCTACACCTACACACACATTCCCACATACACACACACCCACACACATACCCACATACATACACACACACCCACACACACACACGCACCCACCAACATACGCACACAAACACACACACACCCACATACATACACACCCACTCTCATGCACGCACACACACCCCCACACACACTCTCTCTCTCACACGTACACACCCACTCACACACACCCACTCACACACACCCCCTCTCACACACACACACCCCCACATACACACCCAAACACACACAACCACACCCACCCACCCACATACACACCCACATACTCACCCACACACCCACCCACATACACACACACACACCCACACACATACACACACAAACACACACACACTCTCACGCATGCACACACTCACACACACGCCCACACACACACATACACACACAAACCCACTCACACACCCCCACACACACAGCCACACCCACATACACACGCGCACACACACACACACACCCACACACACACACCCACACACATACTCACCCACACACCCACCCACATACACACACACCCACACACACGCACCCACCTACATACACACACAAACACACACACACACCCACATACATACACACCCATTCCCATGCACGCACACACCCCCCACACACACACATCTCTCACAGATACACACACACCCACACACACACCCACACACACTCACACATACACCCACACCCGTACACACACACACCCACCCACTCACAAACACACAAACCACACAGACACACACTCACATAAACACACACACACACTCACGCACACCCACACTCACACACACCCACACACACCCGCACACACACATCCTCTCACACACACTCTCTCCCACATACCCTCTCACACACACCCTCTCACAAACACACCCGCCCACACCCACACACGCACACCCACACACACACACACACACACACCCACACTCTCACGCACGCATACACCCTCCCACATACACACACACACCCACACACACTCTCATGCACGCACACACACACCCACATACACACACAAACACACACACACATTCTCACACGCTCACACACACACCCGCCCACACCCACACACACATATGCCCACACACACACATACACACACACAAACCCACACCCCCACACACACATACACACACACACTCACCCACACACATACACACTCACCCACACACATACACACACACACTCACCCACACACACACCCACACACACACACACACCTACTCACACACGCCCCACTCTCACACACACACACACTCACACCCACTCACACATACACCCACACCCGTACACACACACACACACACCCACACCCACTCACACATACACCCACACCCGTATACACACACACACCCACTCACAAACACACACACCCACACTCGTACACAAACACACACATACACACAAATCCACACACACTCACACTCTCATGCATGCACACACACACCCACACACGCACCACCTATATGCACACACAAACACACACACACCCACATACATACACACCCACATAAACACACACTCACCCACACACACGCACCCACACAAACACAAACCCACACACACACACACACTCACACGCCCCCACACACACACATATACACACACTCACCTCCCCCCCACACACACATACACATACACACTCACCCACACACATACACACACACACTCACCCACACACACACCCACACACACACACGCACCCACCCCCCACACACACACACACCCCACACACACATACACACATACACACACCCACACCCACACACATACACATACCCACACCCATGCGCACACTCACACATGCACACACCTACACGCACCCACATACATGCACACTCACACACACACACCCAGTCCCACACCCACACCCACACCCACACACACCCGCATACTCACAAACACACAGACACAGACACAAACACCCACACACATACGCGCATTCACATACACATGCGCATACACATCCACACACTGAATCACAAACCCACACCCACACCCACACACACACAGACACACACACCCACACACACCCACACACACTCACGCACGCACACACACCCTCCCACATACACACACACACACACGCACCCACCCACACACACTCTCATGCAAGCACACACACACCCACCCACATACACACACAAACACACACACACACTCTCACGCATGCACACACTCACACACACCCGCCCACACCCACACACACACACATGCCCACACACACATACACACACACAAACCCACACACACCCCCACACCCACATACACACCCACACACACATCCTCTCACACACACCGTCTCACACACACACCCGCCCACACCCACACTCTCACGCACGCACACACACCCTCCCACATACACACACACACCCACACACATTCTCATGCACGCACACACACACCCACATACACACACAGACACACACACACAAACTCTCACGCATGCACACACACACACACGCCCACACCCACACACACACGCCCACACACACACACAAACCCACACACACCCCCACACACACTCACCCACATATACACCTACACACACACACACCCACACACACACACCCACATACACACACACCCACACACATACCCACATACATGCACACACACCCACACACACACACTCTCATGCATGCACACACACCCCCACTCACACACACACACGCACCCACCAACATACGCACACAAACACACACACACACCCACATACATACACACCCACTCTCATGCACGCACACACCCCCCCACACACACTCTCTCTCACACATACACACCCACCTATCCACACACCCACTCACACACACCCCCACTCACACACACACACCCACCCACATACACACCCACACACACACACACACCCACCCACATACACACCCACTCACACGCACCCACCTACATACACACACGCACACACACCCACCCACATACACACACAAACACACACATACTCTCACACATGCACACACTCACACACACACACATGCCCACACACACACATACACACACAAACCCACTCACACACCCCCACACACACAGCCACACCCACATACACACACACGCACCCACACAAACACACACTCACACTCACCCACACGCACACACACTCACACCCCCCCCACACACACACACTCACCTCCCCCCCACACACACATACACACACACTCACCCACACACACACTCACCCACACACATACACACACACTCACCCACACACATACGCACACACACTCATCCACACACACAGTCACACACCCACACACACATACACCCACATACACACACACACACACACTCACCCCCCACACACACGTACCCACACACACACACACCCACCCACACACACATACACACATACACACACCCACACCCACACACATACACATACCCACACCCATGCGCACACGCACACACCTACGCACACCCACATACATACACACTCACACACACACACCCACACGCACTCTCACACATACACACACACCCACACACACACCCCACACATGCACACACCCACACACACACACCCACACACACACATCCACCCACACATATACACACACACACGCACCCACACGCACACACCCCCACACACGCACACACCCACATACACCCACACGCATACACACACACCCACCCATACCCACCCATATCCCCACACACACACCCACACACACCCACCCACACACATACCCACCTACACCCACCCACACACATACATACAAACACCCACACACATACAAATACACACTCTCTGTCACACACACCCCCACATTCACACACACACGCTCACACCCACACACTCACCCACACACCCACGCCCACACCCACACACGTACACACACCCACCCACACACGTACACACACACCAACATACACACATGCACCCACATACACACACACACACACACACACACACTCACCCACACACACATGTACCCACACACACATACACACACACAAACCCACACACACCCCCACACCCACCTACACACCCACACACACATCCTCTCACACACACCGTCTCACACACACACCCGCCCACACCCACACTCTCACGCACGCACACACACCCTCCCACATACACACACACACCCACACACATTCTCATGCACGCACACACACACCCACATACACACACAGACACACACACACAAACTCTCACGCATGCACACACACACACACGCCCACACCCACACACACACGCCCACACACACACACAAACCCACACACACCCCCACACACACTCACCCACATATACACCTACACACACACACACCCACACACACACACCCACATACACACACACCCACACACATACCCACATACATGCACACACACCCACACACACACACTCTCATGCATGCACACACACCCCCACTCACACACACACACGCACCCACCAACATACGCACACAAACACACACACACCCCCACATACATACACACCCACTCTCATGCACGCACACACCCCCCCACACACACTCTCTCTCACACATACACACCCACACCCACATACATACACCCTCACACACCCACACCCACACACATACACACCTACACACACCCGCATACCCACAAACACACACACACATACACAAACACCCACACACATACACACATACACATACACCCACACACATACACACACACCCACACAGACACACACTCACATAAACACACACACACTCACACACACCCACACCCTCCCACACACACACACCCACGCACACACACACACCCACTCACACAAACACACGCACCCACCAACATACGCACACAAACACACACATATACACACACACACACACTCACCCCACACACACACGTACCCACACACACGTACACACACACACACACACCCACACACACATACACACATACACACACCCACACCCACACACATACACATACCCACACCCATGCGCACACGCACACACCTACGCACACCCACATACATACACACTCACACACACACACCCACACGCACTCTCACACATACACACACACCCACACACACACCCCACACATGCACACACCCACACACACACCCACACACACACACGCACCCACACGCACACCCCCCACACACGCACACACCCACATACACACCCACGCACACACACACACCCACATACACCCACACGCATACACACACACATACACACAGACAAACCCACACACACCCACACCCACCAACATACACACCCACACCCGCACGCACCCACACACACATATACACACACCCACACACGCACGCACCCACACACACACACATATACACACACCCACATACAGACACTCCCACACACACACAGCCCCAACCTCCCCACACACACCCACCCACACACACCCACGCACACACACACACCCACACACATACTCACCTACACCCACCCACACACATACATACAAACACCCACACACATACAAATACACACTCTCTGTCACACACACACGTACACACACCCCCACATTCACACACACACGCTCACACCCACACACTCACCCACACACCCACGCCCACACCCACACATGTACACACACCCACCCACACACGTACACACACACCAACATACACACCTACACCCACATACACACACACACACACACACACTCACCCACACACACATGTACCCACACACACACAGGCCCCCCCCCACACACACACACCCACACCCACACACATACACATACCCACACCCATGCACACACACACACACCCACACCCACATACATACACCCTCACACACCCACACCCACACACATACACACCTCCACACACCCGCATACCCACAAACACACACACACATACACAAACACCCACACACATACACACATACACATACACCCACACACATACACACACACCCACACACACCCACACAGACACACACTCACATAAACACACACACCCACTCACACACCCACACCCTCCCACACACACACACCCACGCACACACACGCCCACTCACACCCACCCGCCCACACCCACACCCGCCCACACCCACACACACACGTACACACACAAACCCACACACCCACACCCAAAAACACACACCCACACCCACACCCACACTCTCACGCACGCACACACACCCACCCAGATATATACACACACACCCATACACACACTCTCACTCACGCATACACACCCCCACACACGCACACACCCCACACACGCACACACACACAAACACACACACACATACATATACACACACACACCCCCACACACACTCTCACGCACCCACACACACACCCCCACACACACACTCTTACGCACGCACACACACACCCCCACACTCTCACGCACGCACGCACACACACCCCCCCACACACACACACCCCCCCACACACACACACTCTCACACACCCACATACACATACACACCCACACCCTTACACAGTCTCACACCCATGCACACACCCACACACACCCACTCTCACGCACGCACACCCCCCCACACACACACACTCACACACACACACCCACACCCACTCACACATACACCCACACCCGCACACACACACACATACACACACCCACGTACACACCCACAAACACCCACACACATACACACACACACACCCACACACACACGCACATCCACACTCACATACATATGCACATACACACACACACCCACACACACATACACACACACACCCACACACACACACACACACACACACACACAGGCCACATACACACACTCACTCTCACACACACACACACACACACACACCCACCGACATACACACCCACACACACCCACATACTCATCCACGCACCCACCCACATACACACACACACCCACTCACACGCACCCACCTACATACACACACGCACACACACCCACCCACATACACACACAAACACACACATACTCTCACACATGCACACACTCACACACACACACATGCCCACACACACACATACACACACAAACCCACTCACACACCCCCACACACACAGCCACACCCACATACACACACACGCACCCACACAAACACACACTCACACTCACCCACACGCACACACACTCACACACCCCCCACACACACACACTCACCTCCCCCCCACACACACATACACACACACTCACCCACACACACACCACCCACACACATACACACACACTCACCCACACACATACGCACACACACTCATCCACACACACAGTCACACACCCACACACACGTACACCCACATACACACACACACACACACTCACCCCCCACACATGCACACACCCACACACACACACCCACACACACACATCCACCCACACATATACACACACACACGCACCCACACGCACACCCCCCCACACACACACACACCCACATACACCCACACGCATACACACACACCCACCCATACCCACCCATACCCCCACACACACACCCACACACACCCACCCACACACATACCCACCTACACCCACCCACACACATACATACAAACACCCACACACATACAAATACACACTCTCTGTCACACACACCCCCACATTCACACACACACGCTCACACCCACACACTCACCCACACACCCACGCCCACACCCACACACGTACACACACCCACCCACACACGTACACACACACCAACATACACACATGCACCCACATACACACACACACACACACACACACTCACCCACACACACATGTACCCACACACCCACAGGCACCCCCCCACACACACACACCCACACCCACACACATACACATACCCACACCCATGCACACACACACACACCCACACCCACATACATACACCCTCACACACCCACACCCACACACATACACACCTACACACACCCGCATACCCACAAACACACACACACATACACAAACACCCACACACATACACACATACACATACACCCACACACATACACACACACCCACACAGACACACACTCACATAAACACACACACACTCACACACACCCACACCCTCCCACACACACACACCCACGCACACACACACACCCACTCACACAAACACACGCACCCACCAACATCCGCACACAAACACACACACATATACACACACACACACACTCACCCCACACACACACGTACCCACACACACGTACACACACACACACCCACCCACACACACATACACACATACACACACCCACACACCACACACATACACATACCCACACCCATGCGCACACGCACACACCTACGCACACCCACATACATACACACTCACACACACACACCCACACGCACTCTCACACATACACACACACCCACACACACACCCCACACATGCACACACCCACACACACACCCACACACACACACGCACCCACACGCACACCCCCCACACACGCACACACCCACATACACACCCACGCACACACACACACCCACATACACCCACACGCATACACACACACATACACACAGACAAACCCACACACCCACACCCACCAACATACACACCCACACCCGCACGCACCCACACACACATATACACACACCCACACACGCACGCACCCACACACACACACATATACACACACCCACATACAGACACTCCCACACACACACAGCCCCAACCTCCCCACACACACCCACCCACACACACCCACGCACACACACACACCCACACACATACTCACCTACACCCACCCACACACATACATACAAACACCCACACACATACAAATACACACTCTCTGTCACACACACACGTACACACACCCCCACATTCACACACACACGCTCACACCCACACACTCACCCACACACCCACGCCCACACCCACACATGTACACACACCCACCCACACACGTACACACACACCAACATACACACCTACACCCACATACACACACACACACACACACACACTCACCCACACACACATGTACCCACACACACACAGGCCCCCCCCCACAACACACACACCCACACCCACACACATACACATACCCACACCCATGCACACACACACACACCCACACCCACATACATACACCCTCACACACCCACACCCACACACATACACACCTCCACACACCCGCATACCCACAAACACACACACACATACACAAACACCCACACACATACACACATACACATACACCCACACACATACACACACACCCACACACACCCACACAGACACACACTCACATAAACACACACACCCACTCACACACCCACACCCTCCCACACACACACACCCACGCACACACACGCCCACTCACACCCACCCGCCCACACCCACACCCCCCCACACCCACACACACACGTACACACACAAACCCACACACCCACACCCAAAAACACACACCCACACCCACACCCACACTCTCACGCACGCACACACACCCACCCAGATATATACACACACACCCATACACACACTCTCACTCACGCATACACACCCCCACACACGCACACACCCCACACACGCACACACACACAAACACACACACACATACATATACACACACACACCCCCACACACACTCTCACGCACCCACACACACACCCCCACACACACACTCTTACGCACGCACACACACACCCCCACACTCTCACGCACGCACGCACACACACCCCCCACACACACACACCCCCCCACACACACACACTCTCACACACCCACATACACATACACACCCACACCCTTACACAGTCTCACACCCATGCACACACCCACACACACCCACTCTCACGCACGCACACCCCCCCACACACACACACTCACACACACACACCCACACCCACTCACACATACACCCACACCCGCACACACACACACATACACACACCCACGTACACACCCACAAACACCCACACACATACACACACACACACCCACACACACACGCACATCCACACTCACATACATATGCACATACACACACACACCCACACACACATACACACACACACACACCCACACACACACACACACACACACACACACACAGGCCACATACACACACTCACTCTCACACACACACACACACACACACACCCACCGACATACACACCCACACACACCCACATACTCATCCACGCACCCACCCACATACACACACACACCCACTCACACGCACCCACCTACATACACACACGCACACACACCCACCCACATACACACACAAACACACACATACTCTCACACATGCACACACTCACACACACACACATGCCCACACACACACATACACACACAAACCCACTCACACACCCCCACACACACAGCCACACCCACATACACACACACGCACCCACACAAACACACACTCACACTCACCCACACGCACACACACTCACACACCCCCCACACACACACACTCACCTCCCCCCACACACACATACACACACACTCACCCACACACACACTCACCCACACACATACACACACACTCACCCACACACATACGCACACACACTCATCCACACACACAGTCACACACCCACACACACGTACACCCACATACACACACACACACACACTCACCCCCCACACACACGTACCCACACACACACACACCCACCCACACACACATACACACATACACACACCCACACCCACACACATACACATACCCACACCCATGCGCACACGCACACACCTACGCACACCCACATACATACACACTCACACACACACACCCACACGCACTCTCACACATACACACACACCCACACACACACCCACACATGCACACACCCACACACACACACCCACACACACACATCCACCCACACATACACACACACACGCACCCACACGCACACCCCCCACACACGCACACACCCACATACACCCACACGCATACACACACACCCACCCATACCCACCCATACCCCCACACACACACCCACACACACCCACCCACACACATACCCACCTACACCCACCCACACACATACATACAAACACCCACACACATACAAATACACACTCTCTGTCACACACACCCCCACATTCACACACACACGCTCACACCCACACACTCACCCACACACCCACGCCCACACCCACACACGTACACACACCCACCCACACACGTACACACACACCAACATACACACATGCACCCACATACACACACACACACACACACACACACACTCACCCACACACACATGTACCCACACACCCACAGGCACCCCCCCACACACACACACCCACACCCACACACATACACATACCCACACCCATGCACACACACACACACCCACACCCACATACATACACCCTCACACACCCACACCCACACACATACACACCTACACACACCCGCATACCCACAAACACACACACACATACACAAACACCCACACACATACACACATACACATACACCCACACACATACACACACACCCACACAGACACACACTCACATAAACACACACACACTCACACACACCCACACCCTCCCACACACACACACCCACGCACACACACACACCCACTCACACAAACACACGCACCCACCAACATACGCACACAAACACACACACATATACACACACACACACACTCACCCCACACACACACGTACCCACACACACGTACACACACACACACCCACCCACACACACATACACACATACACACACCCACACCCACACACATACACATACCCACACCCATGCGCACACGCACACACCTACGCACACCCACATACATACACACTCACACACACACACCCACACGCACTCTCACACATACACACACACCCACACACACACACACCCCACACATGCACACACCCACACACAACACCCACACACACACACGCACCCACACGCACACCCCCCACACACGCACACACCCACATACACACCCACGCACACACACACACCCACATACACCCACACGCATACACACACACATACACACAGACAAACCCACACACCCACACCCACCAACATACACACCCACACCCGCACGCACCCACACACACATATACACACACCCACACACGCACGCACCCACACACACACACATATACACACACCCACATACAGACACTCCCACACACACACAGCCCCAACCTCCCCACACACACCCACCCACACACACCCACGCACACACACACACCCACACACATACTCACCTACACCCACCCACACACATACATACAAACACCCACACACATACAAATACACACTCTCTGTCACACACACACGTACACACACCCCCACATTCACACACACACACGCTCACACCCACACACTCACCCACACACCCACGCCCACACCCACACATGTACACACACCCACCCACACACGTACACACACACCAACATACACACCTACACCCACATACACACACACACACACACTCACCCACACACACATGTACCCACACACACACAGGCACCCCCCCACACACACACACCCACACCCACACACATACACATACCCACACCCATGCACACACACACACCCACACCCACATACATACACCCTCACACACCCACACCCATACACATACACACCTCCACACACCCGCATACCCACAAACACACACACACATACACAAACACCCACACACATACACACATACACATACACCCACACACATACACACACACCCACACACACCCACACAGACACACACTCACATAAACACACACACCCACTCACACACCCACACCCTCCCACACACACACACCCACGCACACAACACGCCCACTCACACCCACCCGCCCACACCCACACCCGCCCACACCCACACACACACGTACACACACAAACCCACACACCCACACCCAAAAACACACACCCACACCCACACCCACACTCTCACGCACGCACACACACCCACCCAGATATATACACACACACCCATACACACACTCTCACTCACGCATACACACCCCCACACACGCACACACCCCACACACGCACACACACACAAACACACACACACATACATATACACACACACACCCCCCACACACACTCTCACGCACCCACACACACACCCCCACACACACACTCTTACGCACGCACACACACACCCCCACACTCTCACGCACGCACGCACACACACCCCCCCACACACACCCCCCCCCCCCACACACACACACTCTCACACACCCACATACACAT